>NW_026843730.1:2500-7500 GCF_030254825.1 Meriones unguiculatus
ATGATTAATACATTAGATCGATCAGTTTTTTCTTTTCTTTTTTTTTGGGGGGGGGAACTGAATAAATAAACTGTCTCTTTCTTTCTATGTATGTATGATCGACCAGTTTTTTTTTTTAAGATTTGTTTGTTTGTTTGTTTGTTTCTTTATTAATTGTTCTGCCTGCATGTGTGCCTGCAGGTCAGAACAGATCTCATTATAGATGGTTGTTATCCACCATGTGGTTGCTGGGAATTTGGTAGAACAGCCAATGCTCTTAACCTCTGAGCCATCTCTCCAGCCCCGCCCCCCCCCCCCTTTTTTTTTTTTAACATGAATGGCTGATTAAATGTGCCTGCATGCATGTACCCGAAGAGGGCGCCAGAACTCCATTATAGACTGTTGTGAGCCATCTCTCCAGTGTGTATTTATCTCCCTCCCTCCCTCCCTCCCTCCCTCCCTCCCTATCCCAGACTCAGAGATCTGCCTGCCTGCTCCATTTTGATTTTTTTTTTTTTTAACTGATATGTAATGTCTAGGTAAAGGTTGAGCATGTTACCTTTCTCTTTTTTCTCTCCCCGCCATCATAACAGTGTGCGGCGGTGCTTGCTTGCTTGCTCGCTCGCTCCTCGAGGTGTGTGCGATTGGCCCTTCCTTATCAGCCTGCCTGCACACTGTCTGCCCGAGCCAAGGGGGAAACGGGGGTGGGGGGCGGGAGGGCACACGGAGGAGAGGAGATGGGCATTGGGAAGCATGGTGTTCTCTAAAAATTTGAATCGGAATCGTTCTTTCAAATAGACCAATCTGCTCTACTCTGCTTTGCTTTGCGGGGCCAAACGTAATGGACTCCTCCCCACTGACATGCTTCCTTTTTGCTATCCATGCAGGGTTCCCTGACCACCCTGGCGAACAGGACAGGACGGAGGCGAGAATCAAAGGCACGGCCAGAAAGAGGAGTTTGAGGTGTGGGACTGCTATGCCCCGGCACAGCCAGCTGGACTGACTGACTGCCCTCCTTCTCGAGGCGGGACGCAATCACGCATACAAACAAAAGACTACCTCTTTCCAGCAGAAGAAGATGGCCCTTCCTTCCTCTTCCTCTTGACTCACAGGTGGTACTCTATCTACCTGCTTCCCAGCCCACCTGAGCCACCCCCCCCCCCCTTCACTTTACGCTCAATTACAATAAATAAATGAATGACTACGAAGTTTCTAGTTGGTTCATTGACTTATGTTGTTTCTCTCTGTGAGCTAATTTTTACCACTGCCCACTCGTGTGTGTGTGTGTGTGTGTGTGTGTGTGTGTGTGTGTGTGTGTGTGTGTGTGCGCGCGCGTGCGCTTGGGACTGGAAAAACAGCCGGTATACTCTTCAGGCAGGTGCAAGATCTCTGGGGTTCTGTTTGTTTGTTTTTCTTTTTCTTTCTTTCTTTCTTTCTTTTTTTTTTTTTTTTGTTCTTGTTTTGGTGGTGGTGGTGGTGGTGGTGGTGGTGGTGGTGGTGGTGGTGGTGGTGGTGGTGGTGGTGGTGGGTCGTGTTTTTCCACTGTGATTTGTTTTAAAACTCACTCCATTTGAAGATCTGCAAGTGACCTTCAAGATTTACTTGGGCTTCTTAGAAGAACCTCTGGTTCCTCTCTCTAGTCTTCTTCGGGCAAATTCAAATTGACCCCTCTGAGGAAGGCTGTAAGTTCTTTTTATATGCCACCCCCCCCCTCCCCGATTATTCTATTTTCTTTAACTGGTATTCTGCCTCCGTATGTGAGAGTTCCCTAAAACTGGAGTTACAGAAGGTTGCGACCCGCCTGCAAGGTGGGTGCCCCTTGACCATCGCTCTTCTGGGAGTGTAGAGTAGAGGCATTCATTTTTCTCCCCCTCTGGGTTTGCAGGCTGGATAATGGTTAGTATCCACTTCTCCCTGAACAAATCTGAGGGTGACTCTTCACAGCTAAAGGATCTGCCTTCATTCACAGTTTCCCTCCTTGAGATTTGGGGCGGGCTGCGGGGAAGGGGGTCGATCGATCGGGGTGGGGGACGGGGTGGGGGTGGGAGGGGAGGATCGGCAGGGCAGATGGGGAGGGAGCGGAGTCTTCTTTCCCAGTGGAGAGACAGGGCCTCCAAACTGCCTCTGCCTCTCAGGCAGGCGTGCACCACCACGCCCGGCTCCGGTTCGGTTCGACATATTCAACCGATATTTAATTTCTAGGGAAAGCTTGACCGGAGGAACTGGAGGGAATGGCTCAGTGGTTAATAGCACTGGGTACTCTTCCAAAGGACTCAGGTTCAATTTCCAGAACCCACGCGGCAGCTCGTCTGTAACTTCAGTTCTATCTAGGTGATCGGACACATAAAATAAAAGTATAAATAAATAAATTATTTGGGGTTGGGGATTTCCCTCAGTGGTAGGTAGATCGCCTGCTTAGCAAGCGAAAGGAAGGTCCTGCCTGGGTTGTTTGGTCCTCATCTGGGGGGTGGGGGTGGGGAGATAGATAAAAATAAATAAAATAAAAAAAAAAATAAAGCTGAAATTATGGTCTCCAACACCCAACACACACACACGCACGGCGCGCGCGCGCACACGCACACACACACACACACACACACACACACACACACCTTTCTCATCTTATCTTTGATTTTCTGGTTTTAAATAAGCACACCCCAGGGACTGATGAAACTGTAAATTGCAAGAATTGCCTGGGGTTTCCAAGAAGACTGACTGACTGACTGACTGACTGACTGACTGACTGACTGACTGACTGGCAGGAGCCTCCTGAGACTACTAGCTCTGCTGGAAAATCTACCTAGTATGGAGGATGGCGTCTCATAACCATATAGGCGGCTCCCCTTTGTCCAGCTGGGAGTGAGTGGTTGGATAGGCAGGAAAACAGAGTCAGCAAAGTTCAGCTGTGTTATTTGTCGGGGGTGGGTGTTCCCATTACCCCAAACTCCTCCTTGATCCTCTCCACCCACCCAAAATCTGCCCGGGGCCTGCCTGCTTACATTATAACATTATACCAGTGAGAATCTGCTGGAGAAAAATGATATTTCCTTCTCTGGTGGTTGTCATTTCGAGATAATTTCTGGGTCAGAGATATAGGGGGCTTGTCTCTCGATTTTCCCTCTCAGAGCTGGGGCCCAATCTGGCCTAGACTTATTGCATGGCCCGGATTCACCCCCCCCCCCCTTAAATATTTAAAAGCAGGCACACGCAGAGAGGCATTTGAAAGAGGTCTTTAAAGGTAGTTAGTACTGTGTACTTTTCTTCATTTCATTAATAAAGCAGATTCGGATTGCTTGTGTAGAGAGAAAATATTTTTCTGCCTGCCTGCCTGACTGCCTGCCTGCCTGCCTGCTTGCTTTTCTCCCTCTCCAAGTGGGTTTCTTAATGAGTGGAACAGGGAATGTCTCTGACAGGAACTCACTTGGGGGTAGCAGCCTTGCCAGGCCACAGAGGAGGGCAATGCAGACAGCCCTGATGAGATGGGATTGGGAGGGGATGCGGGAGAGGGCTACAGCTGGGATACAAAGTGAATAAACTGTAACTAATATAAAAATAAAAATTTTATTAAACAAACAAACAAAAAATAGGCTGTCCTCGAACTTACAACTGTCTCCTTTTATGCTGTCATAAAAGTCGTGTGCCACCTTGCCTGGCTTCTTTTCTTTCCTTTTTCCTTTTTCCTGGCCTGGGCCTTTGGTCCCATCCTGTATTTTTATTATGGTCTGGGTGAACCCACGGGTAAAATGAAAGTTAAAGAGAGAGAGAGAGAGAGAGAGAGAGAGAGAGAGAGAGAGAGAGAGAGGGAAATCCAGCTGAGTGGGGTGGTTGGTTTATGGTTTAAGTCACAGCGCTACTGGAGAGGCGGAAGCAGGCAGATCTCTAAGGCCGACCTGGTCTACCGACTGAGTTCTGGGGCAGTGGAAACCAATCCACAGAGAGACCCTCTCTCCTCCGGTGCACCGAAAAAAGGGGGGTGGGAGTGATTCAGGGAACAGTTTCCTCTCATTAATACACAACTAAGAGCGGTCCCCACCAAATAAAACAAAACGGGGTAAAAAAAAAAAAAAAAAAAAAAAAGAGTCGTCCCTTCTGTCCCCTGGGAGAGGAACAACAAAGTTCTTTAGAATTCCTGGAATGCGGCCCCACCGGTTTAACACAGCAACGATGGGTGTGCCGCTGAGCTGAGGGAGGAGTGAGTGAGCTGGAGGTCCCCTCCTCCTCCTCTCCCCCCTTCCCCCATCCCCCCTCCTCCCCCCCCCCCCCCCGCCCACCCCGGCCCTTGCTCTCTTGCCTGGCCTTATTGCAGATTTTTTCAAAAAATATGTGGAAGAAGTGTACCTCTATAACAGAGTGTGCTGTTGTTTTTCACATTCTGATGGTTCTGTAATCTCTGACTGATCATGATTTTTCAAAGAGTTTCTGACTTCATTCCAGCAATTTGCAAAACCTTCCTGGGGCTCGGGGGAAGATGGACTGCTGGGAGCTCTTCGAACCTCCAAATGCCGAGCGCCAAAGGGAGATGAAACAAATTAATGACGAAGGACGTGCATTCCTTCTAGGTTTAGTCCAAGGATGAGGATACGATGAGAGAGATCATCTGAATATCGAAACAAAGAATATATGGCTACCCATACGAGACAGACACCTGTATTTTAGAAAAACTTTGACATTAAAACAAAACAAACAAACAGACACAGAAACCCCTCTTACTCTGTAGAAACAAACCATCACAGAGGTTTAGTGTCGCTCGCTCTTTACTCTGATTTTTAAAAGAGAGAGATACCATGACAATCAGAGGGCTCCCTGTAAATACAGTAGGGATAGAGACATAGAGCAGGATTAAACACCCCTCTCTCCCATGTCTCCTGGCTGACAACACCGTTTCTTGACCCTGAATCTGAGAATCCAGGGTTCAGTTCCCTCTAACTCTTTTCCTTTAGAGCTTTAGAGGCTCTCTCCACAACCAGAGGCCCATGGCAGTTTAAGAGTTAAATTATATAAAGATTATATAAAGAGTTTTT
>NW_026843730.1:10000-25000 GCF_030254825.1 Meriones unguiculatus
ATATTTTAAAATTAAAGAAGGTAATGAATTAAAAACGAACAAGCTTGTTTTTTTGTTTTTGTTTTTGTTTTTGTTTTTTTTTTTTTGGTTTTCAGGTTTTCTTTTTCTCTTCAGATAGGGTTGTCTGGAACTCACTCTGGAGACTAGGATGGGCTCAGACCCGGAGGAGGTTGGTTGACTGGCATCTGAGGCCCCAAGTGCTGGAAGTCTGTTTTGTTTGGTTTTCTTTTCCTTTGCAGTAAGTGGTGTCCCTGTGTAGTGCTGGAACTCACTCCGGAGACCGGACTGGACTCTTCCTCTTCTTTTTCCTTTCCTTTTCTTTCTGGTTTGGGTTTTTGTTTGGCATGCAGTGGCTATCCTGCCACTAGCTCTGGAGACCAGTTTGACCTTGAAACAGAGAGAAAGCCTGCTTCTTCTTTTCTGTTGTTGTTTTTGTTTCTTTGTTTGTTTGTTTTTTTTTGTTTTTTGTTTTTTTTTCTCCTGACCCCGATCCCAAGTCCTGGGTCTGTGCAATGGTGCCGAACCAGTTGGCTGTCAGCCTTCTTGTCTATCCCTCTAGCTTGTTGATGAATTGTTCTTGCTTGGTTGTTGTTTTTCTTTTTTAATATTATTATTTTTTTTAATATTAATCACAGGTTATTTACTTTTTATCCCAGCCGTAGCACCCCCCCACCCCGCCCTAATTTCTTGGTTGATTTTAACTGTATTATTTATATTGTGTGTGTTTTTGTTTTGCCTGCCAACCTGCCTGTCTTCCTGCCAGTATCCTTACAGCCCCAGTTTGTAAGTTTCACATTTAGAGTTAGAATTTGTTCGGAGAGATAAGTAATGTGCAGGCCTGTACTGCCACCACCAGCACAGACTCTAATTCAACGTGTTTGTGTGTGTGTGTGTGTGTGTGTGTGTGTGTGTGTGTGTTTGCTTGTTTTGTTTATTTATCCATTCATCCATTCTTTTGTTTACTGGTTGTTTTGTTTTTTTCTGCTTTTGTTTTGTTTGTTTGTTTGTTTGTTTGTTTCCAGCCTTGGTAGCCTTGGTTTTGTAGACCAGGCTGGCCTGGAACTCAGAGAGATCCACTTGCCTCTCTCTGACTCCCCGAGTCCTGGGATGACAGTCATGTGCTACCATGCCCGGCCTATGTTTTAATTTCATTTCTTGTTTGGTTGACACAAGTTTTTGGAGACAATGTCTCTCTGTATTGGCTGTCTTTCATACCGAGTAGATGCCTCGGCACAGTTTTTCTCACCCCTTGGAGACTTCTCTAGTTCTTTCTGATTTTTTTTTTTTTTTTTAACTTATTGGTCTTTATTTCATGTGCGTTGATGTGAGGGTGTCAGAAGACCTGGAACTGAAGGCCCTGAGCTGCCATGTAGGGACTGGGAGTTGAGTGTGGGACCTTGAGAAGGAAGACCAGACCATGTGCTCTTAACCACTGAGCCATTTCTCCAGCCCCTGAATTTGTTTGTTTGTTTGTTTATTATTTGTTCGGTTATTTATTATCTAGTTATTTATTTGAGACAAACTCTCTCTCTACATCACTTCTCTCTCTCTCTCTCTCTCTCTCTCTCTCTCTCTCTCTCTTCTCTCTCTGTATGTCTGTGAGATACAGAGAGCTAGCTATATTTTAAAATTAAATAAGGGAACGAGAAATTAAAAACAAACAAGCTTTGGTTTTTTGTTTGTTTGTTTTGTTTTGTTTTGTTTTAGTTCACATATATTTTTTTCTCTCCAGATATGGGTGGCTGCCCTGCCACTCACTCTGGAGACCAGTCTGGCCTTGAAACAAAGAGAAGGCCTGCTTCTGCTGTTTTTGTTTTCATGCTTTTTGTTTGCTTGTTTGTTTTCTTCTAGGCAGTGAAGCAAGGGTGGGGGGGGGGTAGAAGAGAAAGAAAGACACACATCACACACAGAGATCCCCCCCTCTCTCAAACACACACCAGAGAGAGAGAGAGAGAGAGAGAACTAAAGATATGATAAAGAATATAAACCAGAAGAAGAAGAAAAAAAAAAAAAAAAAAGCCTGATTCCTGGAATTAGAGAAATACAAGGAAGACAAGCTGGGTGTGGTGGTACATTCCTTTAGGCCCAGCACCTTGAAGGCAGAGGCAGGCAGATCCCTGGGTTTTAAGCCTGCTTTGCAGATGGTATCCTTTCTCGGGAAACCTTGTTTCACATAACCTAAAAACAAAACAAAACAAAAAAAAAAAACTAAGTAACTAAGTAAGTGCATGAATAAAATAAACAAATCATAAGGAGTGACTGTCATGGCGTTCTCTTTGTTATTCTCTTTCATGTTATCATTCTGAGGAATGATACATACATTAGTATGTATCCTGACACCATAAACAAGTGTTGTGTGTGTGTGCGCGCGCGCATACTGAGCTTTGGTTAAAAGGCTTTCTTTGCTTTCTGCCAACATTCGACATGATTTCATGGCTAGAAAACCACCCAGCCAGGCCAGAAGTAACATTACCACCGTATCCCACGTGCTTTTGTTTCTAGAAGTGATAAAGCAAATGTTTGGACAGTGCGTTCAGGAGCAGCTGTACATTAGTGTCCCGACATGTTCAAAGATGTGCGTGTGTGAAAACACCTTAAAGAAAAGTTAGGTGTCTTCTTGGAGTTGATTGTTTCTCCCAGAGACAACGTTCGGTCAACTGCTTTAACAAGCTTAGGCAGACAGAAGTACATGTTCTGTACCATTCACGGTGCTTTTAACAAGAGATGTTCTTACGACTTGACTCTCCGGACGCTAACGAGGTTATCGATGTATGACTATTTCCTAAACGGATGTTTGGAAGGTGCAGTTTAATTTAAGATTAAATTGAATGGACAATAGGATAACAAGAAGCTTCGGTTTTTGTTTTGTTTGTATTTTTTTTTTGTGGGGGGGTGTTTCTTTTTCTCTTCCACAGGGTTTCTTTGATATATGCATGGCTGTGTGGTTTTTAAATTTTAGTTAATTTGTATTTATTTAAAATGTGTATTTATTTGTATGTATTTGTATTCATAAACTCATTTAATTTATTTAATTTCGGAAGAGGTCAGTTCTATACTAGACTACGCTGTCTGTGTACACACAGAAAGATAGAGAGTGTGACAGAGAGACAGAGAGTGTATCAGAGAACTGTATTTTAAAATTAAGTTGAAGGGAAAACTATGTCACCAGAAAGTAAAAACAAAGAAGCTTTTTTTTTCTTTTCTCTGTTTCTCTGAAACAAGCATGGCTGTGTGTGTGTGTGTGTGTGTGTGTGTGTGTGTGTGTGTTTAATTTGTGTTTTCAAAGATGCCATGTGGTCAACAGCTGAGCAAATTTAGGAATTTAGCCAAATTAGACTATACCCCTCTTTCCCTCTCTCTCTCCCCAGCCCTGCAAGATTATAAACTTCTGTTTTCAACTCATCATGAGCATACGGATAAAACTATGGGTCAGGCTGGACACACACTAAGAGATTCGCCTGCCTCTGCCTCTCAAGTGCTGGAATTTAAAGTTTACTTTTGTCTCCTTCCCACCGGCGCTTGCTGCGCGGGCTGTGCGCTCTGCTGTGGCCCGAAGCTGGCTGCTGCTGTGTGAGTCAGGTGACCTCGGACGAGTTGCGCTGCCCGCGCTGGCCACTCGCTCAAAGCTCACTCACCCTGCCTGGCCTCTGTCCCCTGGTCATCCTCTGAGGCGCTAGCCGCACCGCCCCCGGCAGGCAGGCAGGCAGGCAGGCAGGCAGGCAGGCAGGCAGGCAGGCAGGCAGGCAGGCAGGCAGGCAGGCAGGCAAGAAGCACCCGCTCCGCCGACCCCACCCCCACCCCCCCAGGCCCCATCGTGGCCGCTGCTGGGTCGTGGACCCCTAGCCAGGCTCGCGGTTCCCTGCTCAGGGCAGTTTGAACTGCTAGCTAGGACTTGGGCTCCTTTGGAGACTCGAGTCAGGCCTGCTTGGCCTGTACAGGCTAACTGCTGGATTGCTGATACTTGGATTGCAGTTCTAACAACGAGCACATCCACTGCTGGTAGATATTTACATTCGCATTCGCTGACCCTCTACCTCTTAACATGCTGCTTCCCGGTCCTCGAACTCCTGATCCACCCGCCATCCCCCCTTCCCGGGACCGGCATCGCTCTGTCACCGTGCCCGGCTGCATCCTTTCAGATTTTCCCAGAGATGATGGGTTGAATGTGAGGACAGTCTGCTTTACCTGGACTAGGAGTCTGCGTTAACAAGCTTAGGCAGAGAGACAAACATGCTTCTTAGGGAACGATTTGTGAACCTCCAAATGCCGAGCACCAATGCAGAGCACAAATGCAGAGACACCCACGCACGCACGCACGCACGCACGCACACACACACACACACACACACACACACACACAGAGAGACAGAGACAGAGATATAGTCGTATTTTATGTGCGTTAGTGTGAAGGTGTCAGATCCCTTGGAACTTGTGAGCTGCCGTGTGGGTCCTGGGAATTGAACCCGGGTCCGCTCGGAAGAGCCGACAGACAGTGCTCTTAAGCACGGAGTCATCTCTCCGGGCCCTGAAAGATGAAACGTTAACCCAAAAGTTTTTCCCTTTCCTTTTCGTCGGGTCGTCTTTCTGCGTTTAAGTGATCGTGTGCGTGCGTGGACCACTTCATCTTCTCCATGTCTAGCGATTGCGAGTTTCATCGAGTTTAGTGATACCTTTTCTTATTTTTTATTTTTTGATTTTTAAAAGATTGATTTATTTTATGCATACGAGTGTTGTATCTGCATTTACATCTGCCAGAAGAGGGAATCGGTTCACCTGATAGATGGTTTGTGAGCCACCATGTGGTCCCAAGAGTCATTTTTTCCCTTTCTTTTTTCATCGTGTCATCTTTCTGTGTAATGGACCGTGTGCGTGGACCCCTTGATCTTCTCCATCTCTAGCGACTGACGTGGAGTTGAGTACTCTAGGCTGCTAGCACCTGTGATGTCTTTTTATTTTTTAATTTTTTTTAAAGATTTATTTACTTTGGGTATACGAGTGTTGTATCTGCATTTATATCTGCCAGAAGAGGGAATCGGTTCACCTTCTAGACGTATCACTTTTCTGTTTTCTTCTCAACTGAGTTCAGAAACGCGGTTCCATATTTTCCTGTACTTAGTTCGCCACGCTGTGCTATGCCTTTCCGTTCTTACCTTGGAGAGACGTTTTATGTGTTCTTCTGTACTATGCCAGATAGATAGATAGATAGATCACTTTTCTGTTTCTTCTCAGCATAGCTCAGAAACACTGTTACATACTTTCCTGGACTTTGTTCGAAACGCTGTGCTTTGACTTTCTGTTCTTACCTTGAAAACACATTCATGCGCTCTTCTCTACTAAGCTAGATATAGCACTTTTCTGCTTTCTCTGTCTGTGAGAGACAGAGAGTTAGCTATATTTTAAGATTAAACAAGGTAACGAGAAATTAAAAGCAAATCAAGCTTCTCTCTCTCTCTCTCTCTCTCTCTCTCTCTCTCTCTCTCTCTCTCTCTCGATAGGGTTTCTTTGTTACAGGCGTGGCTGTCCTGCCACTGGTTCTGGAGACCAGTCTGGCCCTGAAACAAAGATAAGGCCTGCTTCTGCTTTTGTTGTTGCTGTTGTTTGTTTTCAAGCTCTTTGTTTTTTTTTTTTTTTTTTTTTAATTCTAGGCAGTGAAGCAAGGGTGGGGGGAGAGAAGGGAAAGAAAGACACACATCACACACAGAGATCCCCTCTCTCTCTCTCTGTCTCTCTCTCTCTCTCTCTCTCAAACACGCACCACAGAGGAGAGAGAGAGAGAGAGAGAGAGAGAGAGAGAGAGAGAGTCTTTTGTAAATTGAACTAAATATACGATAAAGAGTATAAACCAGAAGAAGAAGAAAAAGATGTCTTCCTGGAATTAGAGAAATACAAGGAAGAGAAGCTGGGTGTGGTGGTGCATTCCTTTAGGCAGGCCCAGCACCCTGAAGGCAGAGGCAGGCAGATCCCTGGGTTTTAAGCCTGCTTTGCAGATGGTATCCTTTCTCGGGAAACCTTGTTTCAAAAAAACTAAGTAACTAAGTAACCGAGTAAGTGCATGAATAAAATAAACGAATCATGAGGAGTGAATGGCGTGGAGCTCTCTTTGTTATTCTCTTTCCTTTTCATCCTGATACGTGGCTGTATTCACTCTGCTTTCACCCAGGAGTGAGTGATTTCATCCATGCAAGACACCTAACAAGTTCACTGAGGTATCCGGACACCCCAAACAAGTGTTTTGTGTGCATACTGAGCTTTGGTTAAAAGGCTCTCTTTGCTTTCTGCCGACATTCAGCGTGATTCATTGCTAGAAAAAAACCACCCACCGTGGCCAGGAGTAACATTGCCACCGTATCCCACGTGCTTTGGTTTCTATAAGTGATAATATAACAAATGTTTGGAAAGTGCGTTCGGGAGCAGCTGTACAATAGTGTACTGACATGTTCAAAGATGTGTGTGTGTGTTTGTGTGTGTGTGTGTGAGTGAAAACACCTTAAAGAAAAGTTAGGTGTCTTCTTGGAGTTGATCGTTTCTCGCAGAAACGTTAACACGCTTAGAAAAGACGAAAGGACATATTCTTTAGCATTCACGGTGCTTTCAACAAGAGATGTTCTCACGACTCTCCGGAAGCTAACGAGGTTATCGATGCGTGAATATTTATTAAACAGATGTTTGGAAAGTGTTCGTGTCCTCTCTCTCTCTCTCTCTCTCTCTCTCTCTCTCTCTCTCTCTCTCAATCTCAATCTCTCTGTCTCTCTCTGTTTCTCTCTATCTGTTTCTCTGTGTATGTGTGTCTGTGAGAGACACAGAGACAGACAGACAAAGAGAGAGAGAGACAGAGAGTCAGAGAACTATAATTTAACATTAAATTGAACGGACAATAAGATAATAAAAAAACTAAAAACAAAGAAGCTCTGGATTTTTTTGGGGGTTTGGGTTTGTTTCTGTTTTTTTTTTTTTTTTTTTTTTTGGTGGGGGGGTTTCTTTTCCTCTTCACACAGGGTTTCCTTGATACATGCATGGCTGTGTGTTTTGTTTTGTTCTTTTCTTTTTTAATTGATTTAATTCGTATTTTATGTGCGTTAGTGTGAGGGTGCCAGATCCCTTGGAACTGGCGTTATAGGCACTTGTGAGCTGCCATGTGGGTCCTGGGAATTGAACCGGGGTCCGTTCGGAGGAGCCGACAGCGCTCTCCAGGAGCCATCTCTCCAGGCCCTGAAAGATGAAACGTTAACCCAAAAGTTTTTCCCTCTCCAGGAGCCATCTCTCCAGGCCCTGAAAGATGAAACGTTAAACCCAAAAGTTTTTCCCTTTCCTTTTCGTCGAGTCGTCTTTCTGCGTTTAAGCGATCGTGTGCGTGGACCACTTCATCTTCTCCATCTCTAGCGATTGCGAGTCTCATCGAGTTTAGTACTCTAGGCTGCTAGCACCCGTGACACCTTTTTTTTTTTTTAATTTTTAAAAGATTGATTTATTTTATGTATACGAGTGTTGTATCTGCATTTACATCTGCCAGAAGAGGGAATCGGTTCACCTGATAGGTGGTTGTGAGCCACCATGTGGTCGTTCGCTGGGAGTTGAACTCATGACCTTTGGAAGAGCTGAGCCATCTCTCCGGCCCCGCATGCATCTGTGATGATAGCTTAGAGTTTGTCCAGGCTCTTATGGCCTTTAGAGCTTTTGCAGTTCCGCTAGGTCTACCCTTTATAGGTTGATCCGTCTTTTCCCCTTGCAGCTTTTAATAGGCTTTCTTGGCTTCTGTAGGTTTACTGTTTTGGCTAGTACAACGCCAAGGGAATTTTCTTTTCTGGTCTAGTCTATTTGGTATTCTGTGTGCTTCTTTTGCTTTGAAAAGCCTCTTCGGTAGGTTAAGGACATTCTCTTCTATAATTTATCTGTTTTTGAAAATATTCTTTGTATTTTTTCAATATCCTTGATTTATTGGCTGTTTCATAACTGGATTTTCTATTTGTTTCCTTGTTTCTTTCTTTCTTTCTTTCTTTCTTTCTTTCTTTCTTCTTTAACATTTTCTTTGAGCAATGTATCTATTCTTTCTATGATATACCTTCAATGCCTGAGATTCTCTAATTCCATCTGTTGTAATCTGTTAGCCAGGTTTGCCTCTGAAGTTTCTATTTGAGTCCCCTACCCTTTTGTTTTGTTTTCCCACTTTCGGAAATTCCCTCGGTTTAGGTTCTCTTTATCTACTCTGTTTTATTTTTCAGGTGTTTGATTCATTTCCCTCCACAGTCTGTGGTTTCACAGATTTCTTGAAAGGCTCTCTTAATGTTCTCTTTTAGGAAGGACCTCTATCATATTTGTAAAGGCTATCTTAAGGAAGGTCTTTCTTCTTGTGCTTCGCTGTTGACGGGCTCTAGCGGAGACATATTGCCCTGGCTGGCATTGGTGGTGTAGGCATCTAGGATTGGGAAGACTGTAATTCTAGGTGGTGCTGATAGCTGATATCTGGTTTTATCTTTGTCGTTTGATCTTTGTTTTCTGTTTTCTCTCTGGCTTTTAGGAGCATGTAGAGGTTGTGTGTCTTCTGGTAGAAAACTGGGTGTAAAAACCAGGTAAAATGAGGCAGAGAGAGAGAGAGAGAGAGAGAGAGAGAGAGAGAGAGAGAGAGACTAGAAAGGCCACAGCAGAACGTCAGATACAGAGCTAGGGATGAGACTGGGGGACTGACTGGACTTGGAGGAATGAGGGGAAGGTGAAGATTTTCAATTAGCCTACTTAATTCCATGGTCTGAGTGTTTCAGTTTGCTATTTAGTGCTTATATATATGAACAGGAAGAAATTATGTATTATTTTGGTCTTCTGTAGTAGTATTAACAAGGCGTGACTGGAGCAAAGCAAGACTTGTTTTACACACACACACACACACACACACACACACACACACACACACACACACATATGTATATATATATATATATGTTAATGAAAGATAAAGCAGGGGGCTGGAGCGATGGCCCAGTGGTTAAGAGCACTGCCTGCTCTTCCACAGGATCCAGGTTCAATTCCCAGCACCCACATGGCAGCTCACAACTGTCTGTAATGCCAGTTCCACGGCATCTGACACCCTCACCCTAATGCACATAAAATAAAAATTAAATAAATTATTAAAAAAAATAGAAAGATAAAGGAGAAACATAGTCTCCTTAAATGGAGACTGTAAGAATGATTGTTTTTAGGAATTTTCTTTTCTGATATGCCCTCCAGCTTACTAGAGGCAACAGACTGGTCGAGGTCACATCTCGTATTGTCTCGACGACCCACCCCAAAGACCACCGAGGAGCCGATTCCGACGACGCAGGCGAAGTAGGGTCTTTTTAATGACCAGCTGGAGCTGGGGGGGGGGGCGCCCCTCACACTCACCGATGCAGCAGTTGAGAGTAGAGCCCCGAGCTCAAGGGGAGGAGGGTTTCTGTTTAGTATTACAGCAAGGTGTGGGAAAATTTTAGGATTGATTGGTACTTACTTAGGCATCATCGGGTGTCCCGGGGAAAATGTTTGTGGGGGGGGGGGGGGCGCCCAGGCAAAACCGTAATTGTTTTACTCATCCTCTTGTAAAGAACACCTGGGTTAAGTCCCAGGTTATTCGCTGAGTAGCCGTTGCTAGGGGTGATGGTTAAATATTACTGGGCTTTCTCCAGGCGAATCCTTGGGCGGGGGAGGACTCCATAGTCTTAGTTTTGGAATCGGTGACCTATGGCCTAGTTCCCGCTCTGCCTCCCAAGTGCTGGAATTCAGTTTTGTTGGTTTGTTTGTTTGTTTTTGTGTGGTGTGTGTGTTTTCTGTGCAGTCAAGGCCTTCTCTGTGTAGTCCTGGTGAACTCACACTGGAGACCGGGCTGGGCCTTTCGTCTTTTTTTTTTTTCCCCCTTTCCTGTTTTTCTTTTATTCTTTTTAAAGACAGGGAGTTGTTTTTCTTTTCTTGCACTAAGGGTACTGTGTAGATTAGGAGTTGCACGCACGCGCATATTCGGTCCAGATCCTGGTCCCGTGGGTGGGCAGGCTAGTCAACCTAGAACGAAAATGGGCCTTGGAGAGTATGGCACATGGCTGCCGCCATAGTGGCGGAGGTCAGGATCCGTGACGGCTGCCGTCTTCGTGGACAATCGTGAAACAGGAGATTACGTGGTTCCCCGCTCAGGGTAGTTCAACTCTACCCGGGACTTGGGAGACTTGAGCCCGATAATCCGGTTTAATCTTAACGGGGCCTGCTTAGTCACATTGTTACGTGATTGGAATCACATTAGATTTGGTTTAATTTTATCTGGTAGCCAGCAAGCCTCAGCGATCTGGACACATGAGGGGAAAGGGAAGCCCTGGCCTAGGGTGCTTCAAAGGCCCCTGGGCACCATCCTTTCGGTACCACATAAACAAACGTGGGGGTGCTGGCCATGCCTGTGATCCCAGCACCCGGGAGCTGGAAAGAGAAGGATCCGAAGAACATCTCCGGCAACATCGCAAGTAATAGTCATCCTGGACAAAAAGAGACCTTCCTCTGAAGTAGTTACTTTTTATTTTTTCTTTATTAATTTTTTTTTTTTCCCCTGACAAACGTGCGAACGTGTAAAACCAAGCAAAATATAAAGCGAAGTCCTGGAGATAAAACAAAACAAAACAAAAAAACAAAAACGGAAATTTTAATTACTCCACTACTATTTTAATCAGCTCTAACTGTGTATTTAGTCCGAGAATGAACAACGGAGGTGGGGGGGGGGGGGGGAAGCTTGTGGCGGTGGTGGCGGCCACAAGCGGCGGCGAGGCGGTTTGGTTTGGTGTGTTTGTTTTGTAAAAGGAGGCCTAACTGGCATGGAACTGAGGCCGCCTCTTCTTACCTCCCCCACATCGAGGTGGGATGTCACCTTCCCCTAATTGTGCCAGTCACAGACTTGCCGCTTTTACTGGAAACCCCTCCCCCCCCCCCCCCCCCCCCCCTTAGAGACCGAGCGTAAGATTTCGCCTTGTTTGCACAGCTTCCCGTCCTACTTTCGTTTTGGCTGCCTGAGGGATCCGCCCGAGGAGAACAGCCCGCGTTTGCTTTGTTCGGGCGGGACAACGGCCACCGTTTGTGTCACTCTGGTGGTGGGTACAGCTGCTCTGCTGTGCTTCTGCTGTGCTTGCGTGTCCGCCAGAGCTAGGCAGGACCCCACCGGAGCCCCGGAGTGCTGGCTGTGCGGCTAGTGAGCGATCTGTGAGTGTGTTGCTGCTGCCTTGGACGATCGAGATGGTGGTCGGGTGACACCTAGCGGTGACAATTTTCTGTAACGCGCCCGGTTCCCGGTGGATGACAAGGACAGCAGATTGCCTGCTACGAGCCAGACAGGGTGACGAGAGCCCCGGCGAGCAGGCGGCTGCGTCCCGGGGGTTGTGTCGTGTTTCAGAACGCTCTGAGTATACAGTGTTGGACCCGGAGAGTACTGGCGGAGGTGACAGGTGACAGTGGTGTCCCAAAGCGAGTATGTGGGGAGGGAGGCTTAGGCAGGTCGACCAGAAGGCTTATAGCTGTCGCCTCCGGGGCGACCCAGGCTCGTTTTTGAATTGGAGAGCCTGGCGGCCGGCCTCTGGATCCCAGGAGCGAGAGGATGCTGTGTCTCCGGCCTAACTGGACGACTGTCCCCGGCCCGACTCTGACTCCGCGGAGCCTCGGAGTCCCCCCCCCCCCCCTTCCGCCTTCTCTCCAAGAGTCCTCCGTCCCCAGCGGAGGGACTCTGGACCCCGTGCCCGAGAGGATGCTGTGTCTCCGGCCTAACTGGACGACTGTCCCCGGCCCGACTCTTGACTCCGCGGAGCCTCGGAGTCCCCCCCCCCACCTTCCGCCTTCTCTCCAAGAGTCCTCCGTCCCCAGCGGAGGGACTCTGGACCCCGTGCCCGAGAGGATGCTGTGTCTCCGGCCTAACTGGACGACTGTCCCCGGCCCGACTCTTGACTCCGCGGAGCCTCGGAGTCCCCCCCCCCCCCTTCCGCCTTCTCTCCAAGAGTCCTCCGTCCCCAGCGGAGGGACTCTGGACCCCGTGCCCGAGAGGATGCTGTGTCTCCGGCCTAACTGGACGACTGTCCCCGTCCCGACTCCGAATCCGCGGAGCCTCGGAGCCCCTCCCCCCCCCCCCCCCCCCCGCCTCCTTTACTCTACGAGCGCTGCGTTCCCGGCGTCCTGTAGGTCCCTTGCTGGGTGCTTGTCTTTCAGTCATGTTCCTCTCGCTCTCAAGTTTATGAGGTCGACCAGTTGTTCCTTTGAGGTCCGGTTCTCTTGTTTATGGGGACATTTTGGGGACATTTCAACGGGCATGACCTCCAGGAATTCCCTTTGGTTCGTGACTTACTCCCCGTCTCTTTGGCTCATGACTTATGTCTTTGTGATCTGTCCATCTTGTACCTGGAGATATATGCTGACACGCTGTCCTTTGGTCATACTCTTGTAAAGGACGATGGCCTTCTCGGGTTGCTGTCTTCCCCCAAGGCTGCTGGGTTGTTTTGTCTCTTGCTCTCTGGGGCATTGCAGTTTCCTGAGGCCGCCTGGGCGACTCGTCACTGGCTGCCGTTTGCTGTGTTTGCGTGTCAGGCTTTTCCCGCTGTCGTGGTTGTCGTCGCCCTTTACCGTTTGGAGTGGCTGGGCCTGTGGGCCAGGGGGACTGATGGCTTTTGTGTGGCCCCCCTCGGTGCTTTTTTTTTTTTTTTTTTTTTTTTTTTTTCTCTCCCTGCAGAGTTCCCGAATCTCTTGTGGGCTATGTCGATTGGTGGCCCGTTCCCCACTGCCACTGTGCCTCCCGAGTGCACTTTTTTTTTTTTTTTTTTTAATTTTTCTTTTTTTTTTTTTTCTTCCTCTGCCAAATCTGCCCGCTGGGTTCCCGAGTCTCTGTGGGCTGTGCTGCTGGTTTGTGGCCCGGTCTCCTCTGCCACTGTGCCTCCCGAGTGCACTTTTTTTTTTTTTTTTTTTTTTTTTTGGTGGCAGCTTCCCCGGCCACCTCTGGTGTGCTCTTCCCCCGTACGTACGCTCGCTTGTTGGCTTTGCCCGTGTGTGATCCTCGGTCGTTGCCTTCCCGAAGGCGGCTTTGCTCTGTTTCCAACCCCTCTCTCGTTCCTGGTTGATCGATGTGGTTCTCTCGTGCCGTCTTCGGGCCGGGGCCTAAGCCGCGCCAGGCGAGGGACGGACATTCATGGCGAATGGCCATTCATTGTGAATGGCGCCCGCTCCTCTCGTTCTGCCAGCGGGCCCTTCGTCTCTCCTCCCCACCCGCCCGTGGTGGTGTGTGGAAGGCAAGGGTGCGGTTGCCCGGCCTGAGCCCCGTGCCCGCGCACTCGTTGCTGCAGTGCGTGGGGCTCCGTGTGGGTTCGTTTTGCCCGTGTGGCCCCTTGAGCCCCCTTCCCCGGGCCGGGGGAGGGTGGCTCATCTGCGGCGTCGCGTGCCGCTCCCGGTCGGTGTGCGCGCGCCTCGTTCTTTGCGATCCTCGCGGTGCCCCTGGAGCGTCCCAGGACTTCGAGGTGCCCGCTTCTGAGCGGCGGTGGCGTTTCCCGTTCCCTCTGGCGCCTCCTGTGCTCGGCTTTGCTTGCTTGCGGCGTGCGTGGCTTGTTCCCGTTGTTTGCCGTCCCTCTTGTGGGTCCGTGCCCGCTCCGCTGGTGCGGGAGACACGGTAGAGGAGAAGGAGGAGGGGGGGTCGAGTGTAATGACCCAAAGGCCGGTGAGAGGCTCCTTGGGGTGCCCGTTTCCGAGAGGGGGGGCCCCTCGTCGGGTGAGCGTCCACCGCGTCGTTGCGTGCCGTGTGCCCTCGGCGTGTCCCGGGAGGCGGGCCATAACGCAGACCCCCCGCGTGCGTGTCTTCCCCCCCGTTGCTCGACGGAGGTCGAGTTGTGTGAGCGTCACGCCCGCACGCACGTCGTTTCTCCGGCTGGCCGCGGCCGGGGGTGCTTGGTCGGGTTGGGTATGCCCCGCCCTCGGTGAGAAAGCGTTCCTTCTCTAGCTATCCGGGGAGAAGAAAGGGCGTGTGCTGTGTTCCGGTGGGGCTTCTCCCGAATGGCCTCCGGCCGGCTGCCCGCCCTGACCGCCTTTCTGTGCGCGTAGCTTCGGCCTGGCCTCCGGCTTCTTCCGGGGGCTTTGTTCTCTCGCCTACCGCGGCCCGCGCCTCCTCGCTCCGAGTCCGGGGAGGGATCACGCGGGGCAAGAGCTCGGCGTCATGCCGGCGTCGCGGAGTGTTGGGTTCTCGTGGCGGAGGTTGGCGGTAGCGGTGGTGGAAGGGCCGCGTGTGCACCCCCGCGCGCGCGCGGTCTGCCCCATCCCATCCCCGTGGGGCGCCGCGGGACGGGTAGCGGAAGGGCGGTGGTGGGCTCCCGGTCCCACCCGTCCCTGTTCCCCTGCCCCCACCCCGTGGCCGCCCGCCGCGTGCGGCCCTCCCGTGCGCGTCCCCGTCTTTGCCGTTCCCGCGACTTGGACGTTGCCGCGCGTGGTGCGTGCGTTGTGGTCTGTTCGTGTGGCGGGGCGTCGTCCCGCTCGCCCCCCCTCCTCGGCAGCGTTCCCACGGTTGGGGGAGCGCGGGTGACCTTTCCCCCCTCCGGGGGATCCGGGGTCGTCCGGGTCTCGGCGGTGTATCGATCTCTCTCTCGGGGGCGGCCTTTTGGAGACGGCGGTCGGCCGCGTCCGGCTCGTCGTCGGACGTCGGGGGGGTCCCGTTCCCGCTCGAGGGGCCCTCGGCGGCGGTGGCGTCGGCGTTCGGCAGCCTCTCGCGTTGCGTCTCCCCGGGGCTCCCCGTTGGGGGGGGCCGTCGTCGTTTCTGGGGTCGACTCGGTTCGGCGCCGCGGGTGTGGCGGGACCGCTCCCGGAGTGTGAGCGGTGTGATTCCCGTCCGTTTTCGCCCCCCGGTGTTCGGCCGGTCGCCGCCAGGGCGGGGGCGGCCTCTCTCTCGGTGCGTGCTCGGGTGAGGGGGCCCGTTCCCGTCGTCGCCCCCGCCGTCGCCGGCATCTCGTCCTTGCCGTGTCGTTCCCCCTCCCCGCCCGCCGCTGC
>NW_026843731.1:0-25473 GCF_030254825.1 Meriones unguiculatus
AGGAACTCTTCCCCCCCCAAAAAGGAGGAAGGTGCTGGGGCCAAAAGCAGCATTAAGTCAGATGATTAACCCACTCCCCAGAGACAGAATATATATCCTTCTTTAGATCCATTTGAGAATAGTTCCTGGTCAGTCCCTACCCCTCTGGCTGTACCACTGAAACAGGGCTCACTTACTAACCCCTTCCCTGACTCCTCTATACCCCCTCCATATTTGGAGTGACCCATGGAACTTTTTCTTGTTACCACTGCTCCTGGGGTGGCTGGTCCCCCTGGCTGGGCTCCTTGGGGAGCTCTAGACCTCAAGGAACTGCATATGGCAGTGTCTGAGGATGGGGCCAATTCACCTTGGGCTGAGACCACCCTTGAGAGGCTGGTGTGAATCAGTCATGCACTACACGAACTGGATGGACCTTATCAAGGCTGTCCTTTTGGGGCTGTCCTTCCTTAAATGGTTGGCCTTTTACAAGGAGGAATGCATGGTCCAGGGGAAATGCAATCAATGAGTTAACTCCCAGGTGCCTATAAATTATGGAATGCTTTCAGGCACAGCTGACCAGTATTCCACAGGCCTCCAGCAGGCTGCTCTCTGAGACCCTTATCAGGAGCAGATTAGAGCAGCAGGCTTGGCAGCCTGGAGAAAGCTAAATGAGGGGCCTATAGAATCCCCTGTTTCAGGAATTATACAAAAGGCCTCAGAGGACCTCCCTTCCTTCATAGACTGGGTAGATAAAAGTCTGAGAAGAAAGTTTCCCCAGGGGAGCTTCATCATCAGTTTGTTAAGTCACTAGTGTGGGATGGCATGAATTCAGATCAAAAGCTTGCCTGTGTGAGGATGTGTAAAATGGGGATGGGTAAGTGGATTGTCACCACTAAAGATGTAGGCACCACCTCCTTTCAGGCCAGGGCAATGGCTACCACCGTGCAAACAGCCTGCCAGGAAGAAGTGACTGCCTTAGTCAACACCCTTCAGCAGGTCACTAGGACTCAGGGGCGGACATGCTTTGGCTGTGGACATAACAGCCATTTTAAATGAGACTGCCCCAACAGGTCTCAAAATGCTCCTGGTGCCAGCACAACAGGCACCTTACTGGGCAAGCCCTGTCCCAAGTACAAAAAGAGTTTTCACTGGGCCAAGGATTATAGATCCCAATTTAATCATAAAGGTAAACCTTTAAACTCCTCTTGGGGCCATCCTCAGCCCCGTTAAATAAGGGAAAGAGAGGGACCAAAGTTCATTGGACTGTCACCCTGGTCACTGGTATGAGACCTAAAATGACACTCACAATTGGGGACAGGAGCTTTCAGTTCCTAATTGATGTGGGGGCAGACTGTACTGTGAGAAGAAAGTAAGAGGCCCCTCTCTCCTGGCAGCTGGTCCCTGGCCCATCCCTAATGGGTGTGGGTGGACAATCAAGTCATAGGAGACTGCCAGCTGGTGGCCTTGGGTGGATCCTGATGACAAGCAAGGAGAAGTGCTCCCCCTATTGGTCCCTGGTCTTACTCCCAACCTTTTGGGACAGGATGTTCTTGGTGAAGCCGAGGCCTATATTACCACTGATCATAAGGCCCTCTACCAAGACATATTAGACAATGAGAAATATGAACAGCAATTTGAGCAGGGATGAAATGTCCATTCTAACTACCGGGATGATCCTTATTTTGAGCAATTAAAAAACAAACATTCTCTTGTTCACTCCCAATTCTAAAGGCCACTGCTTGCCCTTCTATCCCCAAAATTCGATGGACCCCTGGGGACCCAGTCTGGGTTGAGCAGTGGCCTCTACCTTTTGCTAAGCTAACGCAGTTAAAAATTTTGGTCCAACAGCAACTCGATGTGCGACATATAAGGCCCTCTGCTAGCCCTTGGAATTCACCTGTTTTTTTTTTATTAAAAAAAAAGGCCAATGGCTCTTAGAGACTTTTCATGATCTAAGAAAGATTAATGGGAGGATGCTATCCTTTGGGACACCTCAAAGGGATTGCCCTGGATACCTGCCATCCCTTGTGTTCTCCATTTGACTGTAATTGATATTAAGGATTATTTTTTCTCTATCCCACTCGATCCCAGTAATACAGAAAAGTCTGCCTTTTCATTACCCTCAATAAATTTTCAGGGACCAGATCAGAGGTTTGAGTGGACAGTGTTGCCTCAGAGCATCGCCAATAGTCCTGCTATGTGCCAATATTATATGCTGCACCTTTTTACTCCTTTAATAAATCAAACAGATGCCTTATTTTATATCTATATGGATGATATTATTTTGGGGAGTTCCAGCCTTGCCAGGTTGCAAGACTTGATGACTAAGTGACTTACTATCCTTAAAGACAGTAACTTTAAGGTGGACCCTGAAAAAATTCAGACACTGTCTCCCCTTTTAAGATCTTGGGATCCACATTGTTTCTTGAGGGGGTCTCACTGATGAAGCCACAGTTATATTTTCAAGATTCTTACTCAATTCCCTAATTCAATTCCAATAACTGAGAGATTAATTGGATGCAGACATGGATTCCCATTTCCACAGAGGACCTATCCACACTTTTTGACATTTTAAAGGGCTCTGATCTTACTACAAAATTTGTTTTATCCTCACGACATCAACAAATTTTGTGAAAGGTTCAATAAGCTATAGTTACAGCAACTTTAAAGAGGTTTGAGTCTGACATTCCTGTCACCCTGTATCTTTTTCTCAGTGACACGCTCTGCACTGCTTTATTAGCCCAAGATGAAAAAAACCATCAATTGGATTCATATTTCAGTTGGAGGGACCCCACAGGTTTATCCCATGACTCACCAAATAGCAGATTACATTATTAAAGGAAGAGATATTTCAGTAAGAGTGTTTGGCATGGAACCACACTCTGACAATTCCCTACAAAATAGGTGACTTTACATGGCTTCAGAGAAACAATCCTAGGATTGCCTTAGCCTTGGAAGGGTTGGGGGTAGGTATTATTAATTGTCACTATGGTCACCATAAGTGTATGAGCTCCTTTTCACGTTTATCCTGGAGACCACCAAGACTTTTTCACCCCCAACCAAATCCCAAATTTCTAACAATATTTATGGATGGTGGAAATAGGGGAGCCTCATTAGTGGTTTATTCACCCCACGGGCCCAATATTAAAATGACACCTGTCCAAGCCATTTCCCAGGAAGTTGAATGCTCGGCCCAGGTCAAGGAGCTTTATGTAGTTGTACTTGCCTTGGATAAGGTTAGGGAGCCCTTTAATTTGTTTTTAGATAGCCTTTATGTTGTAAATCTGCTACCTTCCTTAGCTGAGGCCCATATTAAATTAGATGCAAATCCCATAACTCCTCTTTTGATTCAGGCCCATTTTTTTTCTCCAACAGTGAGCTTACCCCCTATACCTACACCATCTCAGAGGACATCAAAACATTCCCAGATTCCTGTGAGAGGGAAATGAGCTAGCTGATAGTTTGGCATCTGGGACACAACTAAATACAGTGACTGAGGCTTCAGACTTCCATTATTGACTCATACTAATTGAAGAGGCCTCAAAGATAAATTCCCACAAGTCCCTGTTAAATATCTTAAAAAGATTATCAGAACTTGCAGGTCATGCCAACCCTTCCTTCAATTACCACCCCTGCAAAAGTCAGGTATCAATCATAGAGGATTGTGTCCCAATAATCTTTGGCAGATAGATGTGACTAACTATTCCCCATTTGGCAAAATAAAATACATTTTTCTTTCAGTGGATACATTCTCACATACATGTTGGGCCTCAGCTCATGCTGGAGAGAAGTACAATAATGCTATTAGTCATATGCTTCAGTGTTTTGCCACCTTGGGTCTACCTGACAATATTAAGAGAGACAATGGTCCATGCTTTATAAGCAAACCATTTCAGGAATTCTTACAGACATGGAAAATTTCTCATACTACTGGAATTCCTTATAATCCAAAGGGCCAAACCATAACAAAAAGAGTTAATCATACTTTAAAGATTCAATTATAAAAACAAAAGGGGGAATCATTACCCCCTCATGATCAATTGAAACATGCATTATTTACTTTAAATATTTTAAAATTTTCAAAAGATAATCAGTCACCATTTCAGAAACATTGGTCTATCTATATCTACTCCATATAGTTCCATAAGAGTCAGATTGAGAGATTCATTGACAGGAGCTTGGAGAAGACCCAACCCTCTTCTCACAGCAGGAAGAGGATTTGGATGTATATTCCCCAAAGATGAGAAGAGGCCCATGTGGGTTCCAGCCAGAAATATAAAATATTTGCCACCACTAAAAGATGAGGATGACAATGATGACCCCTCTAGGAGGCTATCTACCCCTGAGAAGCATTCTTTTATTCCCCCAGAAACCAATGAAAATGTGGAAGACGATCCTTTTCCTTGTGACCCTTATGATCAGTGAAGGGGGATTTGGAGACCTTGCCAAGGCCCAAGAGGTTATAGAAGAATGGGGCCTAGCTCAGTCTGCTTTGGCATGGAAGGACAGAGGGTCTGTTGGAACTATGAGGCCCCCATTGGCTATACAGACGGTGAGGGTGTTCAAGCCTTAATTACCATCCACTGGTTTTATTTTAATATTTAATATTAAATATTTTAAATTACTCCCCTGTTCCCTTTTCCATGACCTTTCCACAGGGGACTGCTTTCAGGTACTACCTCATCCTGATAATGGCAGCATTGATGTTAGCAGTGTCCACCCCTCCCTCTGTCACTCTAACTCCTTCCTGGAGTTGCCTCCCTTTTTGCCTCCCCCTCCAACAGTGTTTTGTTGTGGGGAAGGAATGGCCTTTAGACTCCCTGCCAGAAGTAGTTCTTCAAAACAAAAAGGTTTTGGACCCACTAAATGCCAAAAAAGTTGGCATCTGCTTGTTTTTTCAGGAAAAAATGCTGCTTCTACACCAACAAATTGGGCATTGTCAGAGATCAAATCAAAATCCTCTAAGAAGACTTGGAGAGATGATGCCATGAACATCAAGAAAAATCCCTGTGGAATGGCTTTCATGGCCTCCTGACTTATAGTCTTCCTCTACTTGGACCCTTGCTTTTCCTCCTTCTCCTACTTACCCTTGGGCCATGCATTCTTAACAAGCTTGTGCAGTTTATCCAGCAGAGGTTAAGGGCAATTAAGCTGCATCAAGTAGAAATATATTATCATCCGTTAGTTACTCAGGAATCCAATTGCGCCTAGGCCCAGGCATCTTCCTAGAAAAGACCCCTCTGCTCTACATCTGACCAATAATGGGTAAGACCCAGATGTGCTAGGAAGACCTAAGACAGGTCCTGGAGGAGCTCCTGACAAGCTCCTGACATGGTACTCAATGAAAGGTAAGATCTCCATGTGGGGTACAACCTAAGATAGGGTCCATGTCTGCTGTCAAATAAAAAAGGGGGAAATGTTGGGCCTCATAAGGCCTGCTGAATCTACCTGAGCCTGGCTCGAGTTTGGAGAACTGTCTTTAGCTTCTGATTTAAGAGTTGCCACTTCTGGGCAAAAGTGATTCAGCATATCTGCCTTAAAATTAACCCTGCCTGGTAACTGTTATGTGGAGTTTTGTCACTGGCCCATCTCTCCTTGCACTACCTAACCTTTCCCTCTATGTCATCTTACCTCACTTCCTTAATGCTGACCCTTGACCCAAACCTATAAAAAGCACTACTTTATTCAATAAACTGAGTTCCTGTTTCGACAGATCTCCCAGCTCGGTAGTGTTTTATTCCCTGAGGCATCCAGGGAGGTTCAGGCTTTTGACAATCATCATCTTGCTTAGCCACAGAGGGCGTCCAGCTGGACTGGCCATCCTCCTCTCAGCTCCACCTGCCAGATACTGACCTGGCACATGCCTAAAAATATATTCAAGTTCTAATGAAAATATTTAAGGAAACTATGGGAAGAAAAATGTGAATTTGACCTGTAACTTTTCATTTTATGTGCAAAAAATTAAATGAAGCAGACTTCACTGTTCCTACAGAAACAACTGAAAGTGATACCTTAACTGTTGTATTTCTAACCCTTCAGCTACTACTGATCTCTCTTCCAAACAGGGAGGCCCCATAGAAGACGTCTCTCTGGAACATGAAGGTTATCAAAAGATGGGCTATGGCTCTGCAACCTTTCATCCCCAATTGTGCATTCAGGCAAATCTAGTCCTACTGAAGCCCATATACATAACAAGGATGAAACATTAATTAACAACTTCTTCCTCCCACATGTACTGTGTCACAGAATGTGGAATCTGCAATATCCAACCTACTTAACACCATCTACACCTAAGAAACCTCTGCATCTCAGAAATTGCTTTAGTATCCTGAAATTGAATTTCCTTCAATTGTGCCATTGAAGCTGGTGGTACTAGAAAGGCAATAAAAAGTCTAATCAAGTATTACTGAAGCGTGATCCCCATAACCTTATGTCTACTACTTTCAAAACTATGTATAGAATTTCTCACACAAATTGGGATGTAGAAAGCAAGGTTCAAAACTTCTAGGAACCAGATATTCTGTTTTCTAATCTGTCTTTCTATTGTACAGCAGAAGCAATGACTGTGTGTGCATACTGACAGTACTAGTATAACAACCGCAACTTTCCACTGCCATGGCTGTAAAGCCTCCATGTCCCCAGGGAAACCACACACTAGAAGAGTCAGACAACAAGGGCTTCTGCCCATCTCACCACGTAGACCAACAAAACCACAGTATGACCCAGGTCCATCTCATTCCCAATAGACTATTATATGTAGTTCAGTAGACTTGTTCATACTGGCCTGTGGAGAGCACACTTTACACACATAAAATAGTGTGATTTGTAGCCTCCCTCCTTCCCAGGTCCATCTCATTCCCAATAGACTCTTATATGTAGTTCAGTAGACTTGTTCATACTGGCCTGTGGAGAGCACACTTTACACACATAAAATAGTGTGGTTTGTAGCCTCCCTCCTCCCAATACCTGCATTAGAGGAGAATTTGGGAAAGAATTTGCACACTACCTCCTACTGGTGTTCCTGATTATTAGGGCTAGTCAGAGTCTCTTATTAACTTGGACAATCCAGCTGGACATCAGGACACTAGCAGTGAGCTCCTCTTCTTGGGAATCAGAGATCAAGTAACTCAGACAGCTGAGGCCTTCCCAGCTAAGGGCAGACAGGGTCCTAGTCTGAGAAATATTTTTTTCTGTATGATTTTCCATTCTCCAGGAGCTCTCCCTGTTCCTCTTAAAAGGCACATTCATTTCCACATTCAAGTCCAGTGTAGATCCCTACCTCATTGCTGAGAACTCTTGCTGCCAATTTTTAATCAAAGTCAAACAGTAACAACAATTAACAAAAACAGTCGTCATCGATTTAAAATTAATGAGCAGTAAATGAAACTTGCCTTCTGGCTTGACAGGCAAGTCTCCCTGGAGACACTGATTGGACAGAGTGTCGTGAGTGACATGAGCCCTTCCCTTAGGGTTAGTGCCTGATGAAGATATACAGCATAATAGTCCCAGTCCCAGTTAGCCATTCATGCCCATGCCTTTTCCAGACCTGCAGAGATGTGCATTTCAGTAGCAAATGTGTCTGTCTTCTATCTATCTTCCCACCTGTCCCACCAGGCAGGGACCATCATTTCAATCAGCCCTGCTCAGTGGCCTACTCCTACCATTTATGGGCAGTGACACTCCACTCACCATGCTGGGACTTTGGAACTTGCTTGAACTTCCCTCACAACACCTAGCAGCAGTGCTCAGAGCACTTCACATGGAATCATTTAAGCTGGTCAGCTACAGAACAAAACCTCCAGAATAACTCCCTGAAGAACCTGCCTCTTATCCTGACAGTCAAGTCTACCTCAAGGCCCTGATTGGCCAATTTGTCTTGAGTGATATGAACACTTTTGTTAGGGTTAGAATATTCTGAAGGTACATAGCCTATTGGTTCCTGATTCAGGTTATCCTTTACAGGGACAAAACGTTTCTAGGTATGCAGAGATTTGTAATTCAATAACATTTGGTGCCTTATCTAATAGCCTTCCTGTTTGTCTTTCCATCCAGTCCAGGGAGTACCCACTACTCTACCTAGTGATGCACACCATCCTGTGCCTCCCATCTGTGAACAATGACCCTCCTATCACCATTTGGGGCCTTTGGAATATCCTCGAGCTTGCCTCAAAATCTGTGGTGTCCACTCTCAAATCTCAGAACACTGGGGCTTTCAAGCCTGCTCAGAAACAGAGCAGAACCTAGAGTGCTGCCTCTAGAAGGGCCTGCCTTCTCTTCTGCATGGAGGCCCTGATTGGCCCTTTAATCTTGAGTGATATAAACACCTCTGTTAGGGTTAGAATGTGCTTAAGGTACATAGCATATTGGTTCTTGGTTCAGGCTTCCTATCCAAGGACAAAACTTTTCCAGGTCACCCACGAATACTTCCTTCCCCTTCTTCTTACTGTAATCAAGGTGGATAACTAGTATAATGAAATTGAAGTGGAGTTATCAGTCTGTCCCACAATTACAGAAAGAGAGTTTAGGAAACAAGGGTTTGAGTTTTTTCTTATGTTGGGTTCAGGTAAACTGCAGCTACTTTTTAAATGGTAGGCATGAGACAAACCTAACAGAATAGCAAGAAAGTAATGATAAACACTGAAGTTCATTATTGTTAGCCTGAACATCTTCTTCAGTGAGGAATGGAAAACGAAACAGATATACACATATATATCCTTCAACGTTCCATAGATGAACAGAACTCATAGAATAAATCTCTCTGTATATAGAAAGTTTATTCATTCAAATATCTCACAAGCTGTAGTCCAACTAGTCCAAACAATGGCTGACTATCAATGGAAAGTTGAAGAAGCAAATAGTTATTCAGTGCAGGTAGCTGAATATCTCAGATGGTCTTCAGTATATAACAGAATTCCAAGGAGTAGCAAAAAAAAAAAAAAAATGAACTTGGTAGCCAGAGGTAGGGCAAGCAGAAAAAGAGAAAAAGCTAATACTTTCAATGTCCTTTACATAGACAGGATATAATCAGACTAGACACAGCTGTGGATGAGATTAAAGGTGAATTTTATCACCTTAAAACACTCAGATTAAAGAAGGATTTTTCCACTTCAAAAGATGTGAGTATGAAAAATTCCCCACAGTACCCAACTCTTTGTGTTTGCCGTAGGTCCAGATATAGTAAAAATGACTGCCTAGACTAGCCAACACACTAGGCAATGCAGAAGAACTGAGAAAGAGTTTTTTTGCTGGGGCA
This sequence comes from Meriones unguiculatus, assembly GCF_030254825.1. Taxonomy (NCBI): domain Eukaryota; kingdom Metazoa; phylum Chordata; class Mammalia; order Rodentia; family Muridae; genus Meriones; species Meriones unguiculatus. The sequence continues at coordinate 9,233 of NW_026843731.1, forward strand.
GGCAATAAGAGCATGTGAGCCATTTCCAAAGCAATGGTTTTCTTCAACAAAGCAAGCACTGGGATTTCACTTTGGGAATATGGATAGGACCAAATGTGGGTTCAACTACTCTGAGCCATGCTAAATAATATCTATGCTAAATTAAATCCTATTCTGAATGTAATCACAATGTAAAATCAGAGCTTTAAGGGCACTCTTTGCACAAAATCATGCTGAAATATATGCAATTTCAAAGAATGATGGACAGAAATGCCTTTGGAATTTTTATTTTGGACCACAATTTCTTACCTGAAAATCAAGTAAATGACTCCACTAAAGTAGATGCTCAGGAGGTAATGCCTTTAGTAATCATGATTTCTGATCTATCAGATTGATGTTTTAATGCAACATTTCCCACTTATACAAAGGACAGAGAGCACCAGTTCAGAAAACTTCAATTCAAAAATACATCTGTCAGCACTGTGGACAGTATCCTTGAGGGGAAACAAACCTATAAATTGCAATACACTGTTTATTTTTTAAATCATTTTGATACATGATACTTCCACATAGCAATGAATATTTTAGAATTTGATCTGTGGATATTGGCATGGCGGCACACACCAATAATAACAGCACTCAGGAAGAATGAGGCCCAAATTTGCTGCCAACCCAGTCTACAAATTGAGAACAGGACAGCCAAGGCTACACAAGAAAATTCTGTCTGAAAAACAAACAAACAAGCAAACAAAAGAATTCACTCTGTGGACCAAGCTGACCACAATCTCAGAGAGATTAGCCTACCATGGACTCCCAGGTCTAGAATTACAGGGATGCACTTCTGAGCCAAGTGGAGATATGTTTATAAAATGACCTATCCTTGAATCAAGGAACAAAATTATAAAATAAGATGTACAAAGGAACCATTTTTCTTTTAATGAACAGTACTAAATCTTCAAATGCTACAATTATTTACACCTGAAAAACATTTCTGCCATCAATAAGTGTTTTTTTGCTTTAATATTATCTATTTAAAAATGTTTGTGTGTATACAACTATGCTACGGTATATATGTGCCAGTGAGAGGACAACTTGTTATTTATTATCTACATCCCATATGTGAGTTCTCAAAATGGAACCCAAAGAGTCTTAGCCGGTGACCAAAATGGCCCTCATTTAGGTTGAAAAAAATTATGTATGTGCTAGTGTGTGAGTTTGCATATACAGCAGCAAACTGTAAAATTTATAATTAAAAAGTATAAATTTTTTAATATTTATGCAAATATTAAAAAAATTGTAGGAGTGATAATTGCTACCCAGAGGTTGAGCTCAAATCATCAAGGTTAGCAACAACCAACTTTACCTACTAAGACAGTTCTCTGACATTCACTTATAGTTCTGAGAAAGTGTTAAGAACAAGTATTTACTCCTAAGAATGAAGTAACACATTTCAAACCAGGAAATCAGTAAATTATTTTCATTTGTTAAGAGCATTTATTATTCAAATAACATCATTTTCTTCCATCCTCAGATGACAATTTGTTTATAATCTGAATAGAAGATAATATTGTATGAATATACTGTTTCAACTAAGTTTGAGTACCAATGAGTTCAGGGGGAAAGTTTGTGGTATGTAAAACTGGCAAAGTAACCTTGAAGATCGTGTAACAATGACAAAAATAATCCCCAGTGTCACACACCCTTCATATATCTGCCATGACCTAAGATCCCTTACTTACATTACGGACACATAACATGCTTTTTTTGAAATAAATCTCGTTTCTGTTACATTATCTAATATCTCTAGATAATTCTCTTAGAAGGCAGTTCTTCAAGATGTGACATATAGTAAATATGGGAACATAAAGAAACATGGGACATCAAACAATATGTACATACATAAACACATACTATTGAACATTTTAACATTAATTAATTACTGACATTTAAGCAAGGCTGAAAGCAAAGGAATTTATGAAAACATTAAAAAAGTACCACGCTTTCTCAGAGACCCTTCCTTGAAAACTATGATCACACACTACCTGACAGAAATAAGCAATGGACCACATAGATGATGATGGAGATCCCATTCTATACATTCCAGCAGAAAAATACCTATCATGAAGTAAATGCATTAGAACATGAACAGCCGCCACAGAAAGAATACCAGAACAAGCTAATAAACTTCTTTGAATGGATTTGCTACACATACAAAAAACTTTAATACCTACTCCAATGTCTCAAATTACTGACTATAACCACTGTTGGTGATATCCTCCATTACATTTAAGCGAACATGGTAAATCATTTACTTCCTCCAAGGCTATAGTAAAAACAAATTTAAAAGTTTATTTTCTCAAAATTGAATACATTTACTAAATCCAAAGTCATCAAATCTTATATACAAATAGGGTCGCTCTCTTCTATGAGTTCTTTTCTACTTCTCGATCTCAAGATATATAAAGATTTAAGATATTTACAGTACTAGAGACATGGATTGGCAGTGAAGTTCATTCCCAGAACCTAGGTCAGGTTTTTACAATGTTCTATAATTCCTGTTACAAGAAGTTCATAAGGTCTGTTCTTCATGGAAACCAGAATGGACAGGAACATAAACTCAAAAAGACATACTGAGATCACATAACAGAAATTAAAGCAAATTCTTAAACTAATATATTTACTCATGAGTGTGTTGTGTAGGCATTCATTCCTGGAACTCAGGTGTTGAGGCATCTACCAGTTTCTACAGAGTTTTTCTTCATAAAGTCCTTCATGTAATAGAAATCAAACATGTAGTTTTGAAGTCAGAGAAATGAATCCTCATTGTTGGAATCATTTGTGAACAGGAAAAGCAGCCCTCTTGAAGAAGTATGTTACTTGGCGTGGGATTGATAGTTTCAACTGCATAGCATCTGTAATTCCCACTCTCTGCTACATGCTGCAGGTTGAGGATGTGAGCTCTGAGCTTCCTGCTTTAGCGACCATGTATGACACTTGTGATTCCCATTTCATAGAGATCCCATATCCCACTGGAACCGTAAGGCAAACCAACACATTTGGAAGTTGACATTGTGTTTTGTTACAGAAATAGCACTAATACACACACATAAATTTTATAACTGAATGATTTATTTCAAGTAATTGAAGAGAATTGAGAAATCTATGAAGGTTACCTTACGGTTTAAATTCCTAGGCCTTTTTTCCATATTGACTTTTAATTGGAAACAAAAGAAGGATGGAATGTCATAATGCATGAATACATTGTTGACACTTGTTAGAATTTTCCTCCCAAATAATCTCCTGTAATTGAATGCAAGTTAGTTGATCAAAGACCTTCACAAATCTTTTATCCTAACAGATTTTCTTGAGAATGAGTTCTTTCAGGTTCTCAAAGACTACTGTGATATGCAAAGGCTTTAAGAGGTTGCTCACACACCAAAACTTTTACTCTTCTATACTGGTACAATGAAGTGCAAAAGTGTACCATACTGACTACGTTCATAAGGTTTCTCTGGAGCATGACTTTTTCTTCTGATTTCAAAGACAACTCCATGAAAAGGATTTACCACATTGCTTATCCAGAGGGTCTTAGTGCAGTATGTGTTCTTCTATGTATGTGGAGATAATTGCATTAAGAAAAGGTTTTATCACATTGCTTACATGTGTAAGGTTTCTCTCTACTATCCCTTTATAGACTTTGACTTTCAAGTTGACTTTGACATGCAAAACATGCAAAATTAATTTGCATGTTGGAACATGGTAAAAAAATTAATACCTATTTATTGCTTTTTAGGTACCAGCCTCCACTAAATTTTAGAGTGACATTTTACATCAGGTGACACCTTCAATGACATAAACAAATCCCATATCCCTAAATCATGACTGATTAAAAAATTAGTTGTAAAACAGCATATATATTATGATTTTCAAGCTCAGAACCTCTATAACTTTCTGGTTCACTGGGTGGATATGTATCACAGATCAGTTCCCAAGAGTGCTATGTTACTAATCATTAAGTAGTTACTGGTGACAATAAATTTTTGTTATTTGCATTGAGCTAGTGTTTGAGTTATTTTGGATCCAGCAGACCAAAGTATACAAAGGCCTTACCATATTTCTTATATTTTGAGAATTTCTCTCCAGTATGAACTTATGATAATGAAGAATGTAGATATGTACAAAACCCTCATATTTAACACATTTATAATGTTTCTCTCGAGTAGGAATTCTTTCATGATGATGAAGAGTATACAAATGTGGAATAGCTTCACCATGTTAAATGCACTCATAGTCTTTCTGTCCAATATGAATTCTTTCATGAATTTCAAGATGATTTTGAAGAGCAAGTTTTACCACATTGGTTACATTTGTAAGGCTTCTTCCCAGTATGTGTTCTTTATCTTATAGGACAATAATATTACATCGAAAGGCTTTATCACATTGGTTTCTCTCCAGTGTGTACTCTCCAATGTACATGAATATTATTATGGCATTTAAAGGCTTGACACATTAGTTACATTAATAGGGTTTCACTGCATGAGGTGTTCTTGTTCAAGATGACTCTTACATGAAAAGCCTTTATGATATTGGTTAAATTCATAGAGATTTCCTGCAACATGCATTTTTTATACTTAAGAGATGACTGTGTTGTACAAAGGAGATGCCACACTGATTACATTAATAAAGTGTTTTTTTTTTTTTTTCTCCAGGGTAAGTTATGTTTTCAGAAATTACTCTGAAATGCATACACATTATCACGTTAGGTAATTCAAAGGATTTCTCTCCAGTATGTGTTCTTTTATGGACTACCAGATGACTGTTCAGTGCAAAGGCTTTACCTCGTTGGTTACGTTCAAAAGGTTTCTTTCCAGTGTGGGTTCCTTTAGGTCTTAGGAGATCACTGTTACATGCAAAGGCTTTACCACATCATTTATGTTCATAAGTTTTATCTCCAGTATGGGTTCTTTTATGTACTAAGAGATGACTCTTACCTGCAAAGCCTTTACCACATTGGTTACATTCATAAGGTTTCTCTCTAGTGTGAGTTCTTTTATGTACTAGGAGATTACTGGTAGCTGCAAAGGCTTTACCACATTGGTTGCATTCATAGGGTTTTTCTCCAGTGTGAGTTCTGCTATGTAATAGGAGAGCACTCCTTCGTGCAAAGGCTTTCCCACACTGGTTACATTTATAAGGTTTCTCTCCAGTGTGAGTTCTTTTATGTATTAGAAGAACACTGTTATCTGCAAAGGCTTTACCACACTGGTTACATTCATAAGGTTTCTCTCCAGTGTGCGTTCTTTTATGTCTTAAGAGATGACTGTTATCTGCAAAGGCTTTACAACACTGGTTACATTCATAAGGTTTCTCTCCAGTGTGAGTTCTTTTATGAATTATGAAAACATTCTTGTATGCAAAGGCTTTACCACACTGGTTACATTCATAGGGTTTTTCTCCAGTGTGAGTTCTGTTATGTGAGAGGAGAGTACTCCTCTGTGCAAAGGCTTTACCACATTGGTCACATTCATGCGGTTTCTCTCCCGTGTGAGTTCTTTTATGTAGATGGAGATTACTGTTAGTTGAAAACGCTTTACCACATTCATTGCATTCATAAGATTTCTCTCCTGTGTGAGTTCTTTTGTGTATTTGAAGATTACTATTACATGCAAAGGCTTTTCCACATTGTATACATTCATAAGGTTTCTCTCCAGTGTGAGTTCTTTTATGTATTAAGAGATCACTACTATGTGCAAAGGCTTTACCACACTGGTTACATTCATGGGGTTTTTCTCCAGTGTGAGTTCTGTTATGTAATAGGAGAGCACTCCTCTGTGCAAAGGCTTTATCACACTGGTTACATTCATAAGGTTTCTCTCCAGTGTGAGTTCTTTTATGTCTTAGGAGATGACTGTTGTGTGCAAAGGCTTTACCACACTGGTTACATTTATGGGGTTTCTCCTCTATATGTGTCCTTTTATGTCTTAGGAGATAACTGTTATTTGCAAAAGCGTTACCATATTGTTTTGATTCATAGCGATCCGCACCAGTGTGCATACTTTCATATGTGTGGGAATTCCTGTGATGTGCAAAGACTTCATCATATTGAGTATCTTCAGGGGGGTTGTGTCCACTATGACTGTTTTCATACCTGCAAAGATAATTAGCACATATGAAAGCTTTACCACATTCATTACACTGATGAATCTAATTGTCCATGTCACATAATTTTACATTTTGGTTTAAAGGTAAATAGGAATTACATCTTGAGTTTTCATCATTATTTTTACTTTCATGGTGTTCTCCTTCTCTAGCGGTTGTTTTGCATATTTGAAAATACTTGTGATGGTAAAAATATTCACCTGGCTCACATTTATATCATACTTTTTTCTATAAGATATTTTTCCACAGATTTATAGAAAACTGCAAGACCTCAAAACTTTAACACAGTGGCTAGATTAATAAATTTCCCTATACTGTGCACCATGGTAAATTGGCAAAGATAAATGTGACAAGCAGAAGAATTTTATATTCTTAAAACTACATTTTCTGAAGTGTGATTTTGTGAGAATTCCTAATGAAGTTGAATGACTAGTTAATTGATGTTGGTGTATATTGTGTGAAAATGTGTCAGTGTGTGTGAGAGAATGCTGATTGTTGAGTCAGCAGAGAGCTAAGTGCTTACCAGATTGCAGAATTGCTCTTTTTATGGATCATCACCTGCCCTATATTTTGTAGATATTTGTCCATCCTTACTTATCTTTTGTAAATAATAAAGAGCTGACAACTGATAGCAGGGCACAAAATGGAAGCCAGAGCTTCTGAGAGAGGATTGCTGGGAAGAAGAAATCAAATGACAGGCGATTCACCAGCAGGGCACTGAGGGTAACAGATGGACATGGAATTGAACAAAGAGGTACAGCTGGACATGTATTGGGACACTGTGCTAGGTTCATTTGAGTTAGGGAAAAAAGGGTTCAGAATCTGCCTAAATTGCCTAAGCTGTAAAGTATTAAAAAAGCCTCTGTGTCATTATTTGTACTGCTTGCATCTCTGAATACCCCATGTAAAGCATAATAGGTATCACCTTATAAACATCTACTCAAAATGGGGAATACTACATATTTTATTTGTTCTGGGTGGTACATTGTTTCTTTCAATAAACCTATACTAATATGACTTGTATTCAGTGTGATATATAATAGACCTATTAAAAGAAAATTAATAAATGACATGGTTTTATGTTGTATTTACACATTTGATTTTTGTTCATCATAGACATGTGCTATAGGGATTATGGTTTTTCCACAATATTCTTGACTCTAAAAAAAACTGCACTTCTCACAAAACTTAGCAACATTACTATAAGTACATGAGTAATCCCAGCTTTACTATGGACTAGTTTATGAGGATAATGTTTTGGACATACTTTCATCACCTATTTAATGTGAATACCTGTGGCAATATCTTAGTTATAGGAGATTAAACAAATTGCAGATTGTACCTTACAGTGCTAACAGGTCTATGATTTAAACATTGATCTTGCATAAGGTATGATTTCCTTGTATTCTTTGTTAGAGGAGTGCCTTGCAAACACACATCAAATACCTAACATGAAGGTACATGGTTTAGTAACAAGTTAGTAATCCTCAATAAATACACTTAAAGCAGCTCATTGACACTGTTCCTTCTTTGTCAAATATGTCTTCCAGGATATATTAAAATTTTCACAGAACCATATTCACATCAGCTTACAGATGAAAATTACCTTGAATGTCTTCTAGAACTTTGACAATGCTATTCAACATTATGACCTTCCCAATTATAACTTAAAATAGAGTAAAAGAAAATGTATGATTTATTATTGGAAATAAGGCTAAATTTAGGTCATGATATTGGTTCAATCAAAGAACCATTGACCTCCTTCTTCATCCCTCCTTTCTTCATTCAGAAGAAATTACAGAAGCGTACCAATAATGAATAAAGAGTTTCCCCATATATTAAAAAGTAAAGAAAATTCATTGTTCTACCTATAGCAGTGAGGTTCCTGTACGTCTCCAGCATCACATCTTTGTAGAGACTCCTTTGGGAAGGATCCAGCAAAGCCCACTCTTCTAGAGTGAAGTTCACATGCACATCATTGTAGGTCAATGTACTCTGAAATATCCATACATGTGTACAACAGAAAGCATGATACTTAGAATACTGAAAACATATACTTCATTTACAACATTTTCACAGAATCCTGTTGTTTCTTCTGCTTATTTTCTGACACACAGTTTCTAATGAAATACCTAGCTCCATTCAATAGGAAACTGTATAATGAGGTTCACCTCTCTAATTTCTGCATCCTTTAATAAGGATATATACTTTCAAGAAAAATGCCAATTAAGAAAGAGAGAGAGCATAAAGATTCAACAGTAGTAGGCCCACATAAGAGAAAGAGTATAAATGATTCCTGACTCTAAAAACAATGAACAAGCTGGGTGTATTTTCTGATGTCTTTAATCACAAAATCACTTAGGAGATAGAGGCAGGGTTATCTCATAAAGCTAGATGCTAGCCTGCTTTATGCAATAAGTTCCAGGACACTCAGAGGTACATAATAAGACCCTGAATATTATGCAAAAATTGATCAAACAAAAAAGAAAGAACTTAAAAATCTTTCTCAAGTTTCTACAAAGAGTTATACATTCTTTCCAGTTCAGAATATATGTCAAGAAACCTGAAGTGCCTCATTTTAAACTGTAACATTAGTATGATCTTGCTAAAATGAAATATATCTTTGAACACTTACAAAGGACAGATGAAAATTTTAGCAATGTAAATGTTGGTAATAATAAGCAACATGGGGGATGGAGGTATGGCTCGGTGATTAAGAACACTGCTCTTCCAGAGGACCCAGAGTAAATTCTCAGCACCCACATGACAGCTCATAGCTATTTGTAACACAAATATACTCAATAAAATACTAAAAAACCAAATCCAAGAATGCATTAAAGATATACATGATGAACCAATAGGCTTCATCTCAGGGATATAGGGATGATTCAACATTCATGGTTCCATCAATGTAATCCACCATATAAACAAACTGAAAGTATCAAAATAATATCATCTCATTAGATGAGAAAAAGCCTTTGCAAAAATCCAACATTCCTTCCTGTTAAAAGACTTGGAGAAATCAGACATACAAGGAATCAGGCACATACATAACATAACAAAGGCAGTAAAATGCAAGCTGATATTCAACATCAAATTATTTGAAGAGAAACTTTAAGAAACTCCACTCATATGAGGTACAGGACAAGGATGCATACCCTCTCTATATCTCTTTCATATATTCCTTAATTCCTAGTTAGAGCAATAAGACAACTGAAGGTTATCAATGAGATGCGAAGCAGAAAGAAAGAAGTATCACTATTGAAAGATGATTTACTTTAAATACATAGGTGACCCAAGAAATTCTACTGGAGAATTCTTACTGTTGATATACACTTTCCACAAAGTGGCTGAGAACACAATAAACTAAAATTTCACTAGCCCTTCTGTACACAAATGAAAAAAATTGGACTGAGAATGAAATTTGGGAAACAACACCCTGAACAGTAGCCACAAACAGTATAAAATATTTTGTTGTAACTCTAACTAAGCAAGTGAAAGTCTTCTATGACTAGAATTTCAAGTATTTAAAGAAAGAAACTGAAGATACCAGAAGATGGTAAGATCTCCCAAAATCATGGATATATAGAATTAACATAGTAAAAGAGCATTCTTTAAAAAAAATGCAGTCCACAGGTTCAATCCATTTCCCAAAAACATTCCAACATAATTCTTTACAGACCTTGAAAAAGCAAACATTAACTTCATATGGAAAAATAAAATACCCTTGATAGCAGACCAATCTTGTAAAATTGGAATAAGGACACAGAAATAAACCCACATTCCTACTGGAACTTTACTTTCAACAAAGATAAAATCATACAATGGGAAAAAAAGACAGCATCTTCAACAAATGGTGGTGGTACAACTATATGTCTACATGTAGAAAAATGAAAATAGACCCTTTGTATCACTCTGCAGAAACTCAAGTCCAAGGGGATCAAAGACCTTGACATAAAACCAGAAACTCTAAATCATTTAGAAGGCAAGGTGGAGAAAAATTTGGAACTCATTAACACAGGAGATAATAGAACAAGAACAGCACAGGATCTAAGATCAACAATTAATAAATGGGATCTCAAGAAACTGAAAAGCTTCTATAAGTCAAAGGACACTATCACTCAAACAAACAGCAGTCAACAGTTCGGGAAAATATCTACACCAACCCTACATCAGACAGAAAGGTAATATCAAAAATATACAAAGAACTTAGGATATTAAACACCAACAAATCAAATAATCCAATTTAAAAATGGGGTTCAGAGCTAAACTGAGAAGCCACAAGAGAGGAATCTCAAAAGGCATAGAAGCACTTAAAAATGATTGAAATCCTTGGACATCACACAAATGGAAATCAAAATGACTCTAAGATTCCATCTTACACCACTCAAATGACTAAGATAAAAAATTCAAGTAACAACATATTCTGGTGAGGATGTGGAGAAAAGGGAACTTTCCTCCACTGCTGATGGGAGTGTAAACTTGTTCAATTTCTCTGAAATCAATCTAGTGTATTCTCAGAAAGCTGGGAAGAGTTCTACCTCAATACCCAGCTATACCACTCCAGGGAATATATTCAAAAGATGGCCCATTATAGAACAAGGACATTTGTTCTACTGTGGTCAGACCTGTTTTATTCATAACAGTCAGAAACTAAGGAATGGATAAAGAAGTTCTAGTACATTTACACATGGAACACTACCCAGGTATTAAAAATAAGAAATCATGGAAATTGCAGGCAAATGGATTGAACTAGAAAAGATCATCCTGAGATAGTTAACCTAGACATAGAAACACATAGTTTATAAACTGATATTAGACCTATAGTACAGGATAACAATACTACAATCCATCCACCTGAAGAAGCTAAGAAACAAGAAGGGTCCATAGTAGGTTGCCAGAATGTCGCTCAGAATAGAAAACAGAAGAGACAGCAGAAGTGGGAACTCGGCAGAAGTTGAAATGGGGAGGGAAACAAATGTGGGCATCAGATGTGGGGAGAATTGTAGTAGGAGGTGAGAGGGCTGAGAACAAGAAGGGAAACTGAGAGGGGCATCTCTTTGACAAGCTGGAGTCATTTGACAGGGAAGGTTCCTGAGAGGATATTGGTGTGACTCTCACTGAGACTCCTAATGGAGGGGCGGAGGAAAGAGACATGGAAACTGAAGTAACCACCTGCTAGCAGACAGGACTAGTGGAGAGAGGGAACAAAAACTGAATCACAAAAATCATGATCCAAAAATTACCCTGCCTACAAGAAGTTTAGGGTGGGGAGAAAGAAGGATGAGGGTGGGCTGAGAGGAGAGGAAGGAGGGATTACCCTATGGATGTGAAGTCAAAAAACAAAGTAATTTCTTAAAAAATTAATACACTCAGAGAGGGACAGTGGGCTTGAGAGGGGATAAGGGAGGGGGCTATCAGTGGGATATAAAATGAAAGTAATAAATAAAAGAGAAAAAAATAATATTTATACATTCTCTGAAAATGCAGTGAAAACTGGCAACATGACCGTGACCATCAAATTAGAATGTTCAAAATGAACCCCCAAAAGTGTCATCACGTCTTCATATATGTCACAGCCTAAGAAAAATATTACACACATACAACATGTTTTTTTTTGAAATAAATTTCATTGTTGTTGCATTATCTAGAACCTGTAGAAAATTCTCTCACAAGGCAGACCTTCAGCATGATGTGCCATATAGTAACAAATGAGGACATAAAGACGCATGTAACTTCAAACCATACATACATACATAAATTGTATTGAGCATTTTAATATTAACATTGTTAAAATATGCTGACAAAACAGAACACATTGGGGGTACATCTTCCATCCATGCACTTGTACTCAGAAAGCTGACACATGAGAATCAAGAATTCAAATGTAGCCTTGACTAATTATTAACATCCAAACCAGGTTTGAAAACAAACATCACCATCTAAGAAATCAGTCCCGAATTTTTAATTCTACCTTACTTAATTTTTTAGATCTTGAGCAGGATAAGAAATATCTGAGGCCAAATTACAACACAAATGACCTCTAGCTTAATTTTTCATGGAGCCTATTTTCCACTGAAATCCTATCACCTCCACTTCCTATGTAGGTACATACATAGGCATAATTTTTTTTTCTCCTAACCTGCTACTGTGTTGCTGTGATTGAATACCCTAACCACCAACATCTCCAGTCATGAATGAGTTTACTTGTTTGGTCCTGTCAGACCACAGTCCATCATTTTGGAAACCTAGGATAGAAACTGAAGTTTCAAGAAAACTTAAGCAAAAACCATGGCAAATATTGTTTCCTGCCTTGCTCTCTTGTTTCTTCATCGTCTCATGCTCAGCTAGCTTTCTTGTCGAGCTAAGAGCTGCCTGCTTAAGGATACTGCCACCCTCAATTGACTATCCTTCTATAAAAATCATGAGTCAACACAGTCTCTCACTTTCATAGAAACCAGCCATTTTCTCATTACTTTATTTATTTTTTCACTTTATATCCTTCTTACAGCTCGTAGTCCTCTTTTCCAGGTATCATCCTCCCACCCACTTCGCCTACTCCTCCTCTCCTTCTTCTCAGGCAAGGGAAGCCTCCCCACACCAACTCTACTCATCACGTCAAGTTGCATGCGAAATAAGTGCATCTTCTTCCACTGAGGCCAGACAACACAGCCCAACTAGGGCAAAGTGACTCATAAACAGACAACTGTGTCCATGTCACCCATAGTGCCCATTTCAAATGCTAGGTGACAGACATGAACACAAAGCTGCCCATCAGCTAAATATGTGTAGGGTGCCTAGGTCCAGTCCATGCATGCTCTTTGGATGCCATTTTATGATGGCATGCTGCCAACTGAATTTGCCATGTGAAAAAAATTCAGAATTCTCAGCAGAATTATGAAGATGTATTTAGCACAGAGACAAAATATGACTTTTGTACTTACTTTACAATGACAATAATGCAAATTGTGTACAATTTTGTGAAAGAATTAAGCAAAAATGACAAGAACATAAGCCCAAAAATATAGTCAAGATTTCATCAAGATACCTAAGGAAACTCAACCAAGAAAAAAATATGATACAGGCCAATGTTACCTATGATTGTAAACACACAGAAATTAAATAAACAAAAACATCACCACTCCCACAAAATAACTCAAAGTGACCCCTACACTGTTCAAATTACCTTCTAGATACAACTGATTCTTTTTCAAAGAAAGTCCCCATGCTCTAGACCTCTCTCTGTAAATGGAGGTCACCATAAAGGTGGGCTATGGGGCTGTAGTTCATGGCCCCCTAGTGACTGAAGGTAAACCCAGTCCTACTGATTCCCATAAACAAAACAATGTGAAATAATAATTTTATGTCTCGTTCTTGCCACATGTATTCCAGCACAAGACATGAAATCTGTACTGTGTAACTGCATAACAGCATGTACACTTGAGACATCTAACACCATGTATACTTGAGACATCTCTGCAACTCAGAAACTCCTTTTAACCCTGGAATTGAGTTCCTTAATTCACATCACTGTGGTTCCTCTTAGTAGAAAGGAAAAAGTATGATAATCAAATATTGCTGAAGTCTGATCCACATTTCTTCCTTGACACCATTTTGTACCCTATTTTTAAACTTGTAACATTTATCACAAAACAACTGAATAAGGAAACAAGGTTTAAAACTTCCAGAAACCTGACCTTCATTTTTTTCAAGCTGCCTTCCTACTGCACACACAATAGACAAATCATGATATGTCTCAAATGAGTAATTTTTAAAACTCTGCTGTGTATAGCCTTTAACTTGAGAATTTAGGAATTTTAAGCAAGAGGAAAGCAAAGCCATGCACCTGGAGAACAATAGATTTTGATCAATGTGACTTAAGACAACCACACTCATCTTAAATATTTTTCTAAAAGAATGAAGATGCAGCTATTCTAGAATTAATATCCACCACCAGGAAGAACGTATGCCACACACAATTAAATGGTTAATTAAAAAAGTTTTCTTTAATAGTACCATGTATCTAGTTCTAGTTAATGCTATAAGAGAAGATAGCCTAAAACTGATTTTGTACTCCATACATGCAGTCCTCCTTAAGTCTCTACTATGCTCCAGGTTATATATGAAACAATTTCAATACAGATTGCAGAGTTTAAGTAGCCACTGAGCCACTTGGGAGATTTACACAACAAACATATTCCTAGAATGATTTATGTACTCCACTCTCCTAATACAGCAGGTCATTACTCGGTGACATGGTATAAGTGAGAAGTCTCAGAGGTTTCAAATGTTCAGAAAAGTAGAAGGAAGAAAATGTAAAAGCTAGGATGGGAAAGTTTTGCATAAGCTATGTCTTATCCTAAGTAAGCTTCTTAATAAGTATAGCATATTGCACACTACTTCTTGGGGAAAAATGGAAGGAAATGAGAAATATCTATGAGTTGATCAGAAACACTCATACAATGGCATAAAACCATGAGGAGTCTAATAAAACAACACTGCACAAGGGGAACACAGGATCTCAAGAACATGATTTACCAAGACCACAGTGACTTTGGAACTGATGAGGGTATCTCCATGTGTTGCATAGAGCTGGGTTCTCAGAATCAGAGGCAAGCCCTCTTTAAATGCCCTGACCATGCAGATCACCCTATTGCTGGTTTTAGAAAAACAACAACAACAACAACAAAAAACCACTGCTTTATTTTAAATACCTCAGAATCTGGGGGCAATCTCCCAAAGCCTAGGCCACAGGTTGTACTGGCACTGCCAAGCATATTTGAGGACTTTGAGAAGAAGTTACGTGATTCTACATACATGAGGCTCTTGGGGAAAGCTTTATTTGATAATGGCATCCCTCAACACAATAGGGCTTTCCCTGTTCAATTGGTTTTCACTAGATGTCTTCCACATATGACAGAGATATGCTTTTGGTTTTCAAGAAAAAAACTGCAAGTTTATGGTTCACCAGTCTTTAATTGCCCCAGGCTGACCCAGTTGGGAGTCCCTCACCCATGGGAGAATTAGGCGTTCAGATATCAGGTTAGACATAGGTAGGCGAAATGACAGAGACCACACCAGGTAGTGTTGGTTTGGATCTACTTCACTTTACTAAAGTCAAGCCAACACTTATATAGTGATTACATAGAGAAGCACCTGAAGTTGACATATTTCCCAGAGCATTCAGACTTTTTACCAACAATATAAAGTTTACATTTTAACTGAAAGAATAACCTGGTAGAAGCAGTGTCTACAAAAAATCTTGGCCTAAAAGCTTTTAATCACAGCAAATACAAAACCTTAAACTAGTGGTGTTTACGCAGTTTACTGCTACTAAATAGTGAGTGGAAGGCCAGGGGCTATCATTGCTCTCTGAACCAAGTTGGCTAAAGATTTACAACCCCCCTAGAGTTAAGCACGGAGGGGAATTCCTCCTGTTTGTCTTGCTAAAGGTTTAAAATCTTTCCTTAGAGATAAGATGCTGGAGCTAGCCTATCCACAAAACTCATAGTACAATATAAAACTCTCTGACCTCCTATGTTTGCCTATCTTCTTTTTGCCTCATCATAAACACCTGTGTTTGGTAATGATGTTATAGTAGTTTTACTGCAGTGGGAATATCCAGAGCATTTATCCTAACACATCCTGATTAAACATTTTCTTTAGAAAGCCCTAAAATTCTTGTCGTTTTACTACCTATGTTTGGTTTTTCCAAAAGCAATTCCTGATGCTGAATCTGATTTATTACCTCTCCTAAAATTTTATTTTCCTTCTACTCTTATTTTCTAAAGCTTTTAGTAATCTATTAGTAATGTTTTCTTGAATAAATAATTGTGCTGTTCCAGGAATCATAGAGAAACAGCAAAAAGGCTCATCGATCCAATCTTGCAACTGCATAAGCGTGGGACTTTCAGAATATGTCTTTTTGGCTTAGATGGCCATGTTAGGGTTCTTGCTAGGGACCTCCAGGAAGAATATTTCCGAAGAAAAGTTATCTCCCACCTAGTAGCACAATCTATTGATATGCTACACAGACGACACTGGAGAGGGTGTAGCATTTAATGTTGGCTGTGAGTATGTAATGGCAATTAAACAAGTTGTTA
>NW_026843732.1:0-24359 GCF_030254825.1 Meriones unguiculatus
AGAATAGTGGATCAATGGAACCGAACAGAGGACCCGGAAATAAACCTACACACTTATGGACACCTGATCTTTGACAAAGGTGCCAAAACCATACAATGGAAAAAAGATAGCATCTTCAACAAATGGTGCTGGTCCAACTGGATGTCTACATGTAGAAAAATGAAAATAGATCCATAATTATCACCCTGAACAAAACTGAAGTCCAAGTGGATCAAAGACCTCAACATAAAACCTGACACATTAAATCAGCTAGAAAAAAAAGTGGGGAATACCCTAGAACTCATTGGTACAGGAGAAAACTTCCTGAACAGAACACCAACAGCACAGGCTCTGAGAGTAACAATCAATAAATGGGACCTCATGAAACTGAAAAGCTTCTGCAAAGCAAAGGAGACCATCACCAAAACAAAACGACTGCCTACACATTGGGAAGGAATCTTCACCAACCCTTTATCTGACAGAGGACTAATATCCAGTATATATAAAGAACTAAAGAAGCTGAAAAGCAGCAAACCAAGTAATCCAATTAAAAAATGGGGAACAGAGCTAAACAGAGAATTCTCTGTAGAGGAATACCGAATGGCAGAGAAGCACTTAAAGAAATGCTCAACCTCACTAGCCATTAGAGAAATGCAAATCAAAACAACCCTGAGATTTCACCTTACACCCATGAGAATGGCCAAGATCAAAATCTCAAGTGACAACACATGCTGGAGAGGTTGTGGAGAAAGGGGAATCCTTCTCCACTGCTGGTGGGAATGTAAACTTGTACAACCACTCTGGAAATCAATCTGGCACTTTCTCAGACAACTAGGAATAGTGCTTCCCCATGATCCAGCCATAGCACTTTTAGGCATATATCCAAAAGAGGCTCAAGTACACAAAAAGGACATTTGCTCAACCATGTTTGTAGCAGCTTTATTTGTAATAGCCAGAAGCTGGAAACAACCCAGATGCCCCTCAACTGAAGAATGGATGTAGAAATTGTGGTACATCTACACAATGGAATATTACTCAGCAATGAAAAATAAGGAAATCATGAAATTTGCAGGTAAATGGTGGGATCTGGAAAGGATCATCCTGAGTGAGTTGTCCCAGAAGCAAAAAGACACACATGGTATATTCTAACTCATATAGACATACAACATAGGACAAACCCACTATAACCTGTGCATCTAAAGAAACTAAGCAAGAGAGAGGACCCTAACTAAAATGTCCAATCCCCATCCGGAAAGGAAGGCAAAGAGGATGGACATCAGAAGAAGAAGAAAACAGGAAACAACCTAGGAACCTACCACAGAGGGCCTCTGAAAGCCTCTGCCCTACAGACTATCAAAGCAGATGCTGAGCCTGATGGGCAACTGTTGAGCAGAGTGAATGGAATTTTATGTAAGAACTGGGAAATAGTAAGAGCTGGAGAGGACAGGGTCTGCACAAGGAGAGCAACAGAACAAGAAAATTTGAACACAGGGAACTTCCCTGAGACTCATACTCCAACCAAGGTCTATTCTTGGAGATAACCCAGAACCCCTGCACAGATGTAGCCCAGGGCAGTTCAGAGTCCAATTGGGTTACATAGTAATGTGAAGAGGGACTGCCTCTGACATAATCTGATTGGCCTGCTCTTTGATCACCTCCCCCTGGGGGGGAGCAGCCTTACCAGGACATAGTAGAGGACAATGCAGCCAATTTTGATGTGAGCTGATGGACTAAGATCAGAAAGGAAAGGAGAACCTCCCCTATCAGTGGACTTGGGGAGTGGCATGCAATCAGAGGGAGGAGGGAGGGTGGGATTGGGAGGGAAGGACGGAAGGGCTTATAGGGAGATGCAGAATGAATGAAGTGTAATTGAGGAAAAATTAAAAAAAAAGGAGGGAAATAATTTAAGAACCTTAAATGACTTTCAAAAGTGGAGCAAAACATGGAGTTAGTCTATTTACATGGAGCATGTCTCACCCCTGGGGGCAATGGTCTCCTGAACCTACTCAGACCTCGGACACCACCACTGCTAGTTCTAGAACTGATGCAGGATGTTCCAACGAGGGGGTTAAGGCTTCTCATAATATTTCCTATAAGCCCACACCTGTTTGTTTATATCCCCCATTTTTATTCATTATTTGCCAGATAGAGCCAAGTAATTGTGGTGATGATACTTGCTTTTTTGCCCAATGCTGGAATGCTAGTAAATTTAGGTATGCCCTGGTTACTCGCATGCCTCACTGGGTGCCTGTGCCCATTGATGCCCCTCACGCTATGACTCTCTTCAGACAGAAAAGGGATCTTGGAACTACAGCCACCATTGTTACTGCCATCTCATTGGCAGCTGTTGGAGCTACCACCGTGGCATTAGCCATGAGTCATAGTATGCAGACTGCTCGGACCCTAAATAATCTTTTAGCCAATGTAGCTCATGCCTTAGATGTACAAAAAGGAATTAATGCTCAACTAAAAGGAGACTTGATGGTGTTCAATCAGAGGATTGACCTTGTGCAGGAGCAAATTGATACCCTATGGCAAATCGCTCAACTTGGCTGTCAATGAAAGTATGCTAGACTTTGTGTCACTAGCATACAACATGAGAATTTTTCCTGTGCTGCAAATCTGTCTAAACAATTGTCTAGCTATATTTTAGGTAATTGGACTGGAGAATTCGATACTACGATGGAGCAGGTGAGAGTGGCCATTGTCACGATAAATTCTACCAGAGTGGATGCAGATCTAGCCATAGGATTATCATCATGGATTGCTGCAGTCATGAATCATCTGAAGGAATGGACGGGCATGGGAGCGTCAGCAGGCCTTCTGGTGTTGGTCTCCTTGGTTTGCCTGTGTTATATATGCAAGATTAGAGTCTCACAACAGCGTAATGCAGCCATGACCATTCAGGCCTTTACAGCCATTGAAGCAGGACAGTCTCCCCAAGCATGGTTGGCTACCATAAAAAGCTACAATGTTACGTTCAGGATGCGAAGCTATGCACTGCACTCAGGGTCAGCCGCTTTCGACCCAGAGAAGAGCAAGTCTGATTGCATGTGGGTTGATGCCCCAGGTCCCGCCTCTGAGAAAAAGGTATCGGACGGGTCTGATGCTCTTTGGGTGGATGACACCTAAATGAACATTGGTACAAAGTCCCAATTTATTTCTAATATCAGAGATCAGACCTCTACTCTTGCCTGATGCGTCTAAAACAAAAAGGGGGAACTGTAGAGAGCTGCATAATGCTGTGCCTTAAAGAGGAGCTGGTTTCCGCCTTCCACCTTCCCGATGGTGAGTGCTCTGTCACGAATAACTCCACATTTGGCTAAGGCTGAAGATCTGGCTTGCTTCCATGTATGTGGACCTATCTACATTGCCTACTTGACATGCTGGGGTTGGCTACCCAGAGGCTATTTAAGCTGTGGGCTGGCTTTCCCCAGGGTCAGATGATTGTTCAAGGTTCCTGAATAAACTGCATTGAAAAAAAAAAGAAAACAAAAAATCTCCATCTAAGGAATCAGTCCCCAATTATTAATTCTTCCTTTCTTAATTTCTTATAACATGAGCAGAATAAGAAAGATCTAGGGACAAATTACCACACAAAAGAACTCTAGCTTAATTTTCCATGGAGTCTATTTTCCACTGAAATCCTATGACCTCCACTTTCTCTGTATGCACTGCACTCAATATTATGACCTTCCAGGTCCTACAGGAAGAGCTAGTTAAGGTCTGGATGTTTGTCATCTCAAGACCTGATATTTTCCACATTCCTCAAAAAAGAGAACATTCTCAGGTCTGTCCAGGAGCAAAGGCACTTTTGGCATATCTTTTTTTTTTTTCTATTCTAACTTGCTACTTTACTGCTATAATTGAATCCCCTAACTATAAACATCTCAGGTCATCAATGGGATAACTTGTTTGGTCCTGTCAGATCACAGTCCATCTTTTTGGAGGCCAAAAACAGAAACTCACGTTCCAAGAAAAGTAAGGCAAAAATATGCCAAATATTGTTTCCTGCCTTGCTCTTTTGTTTCTTTATAGTCTCATGCTCAGCTAGCTTTCTTATGCAGCCCAGGGCCACTTGCTTAAGGATATTGCCACCCCCAGTGGGAGAACCCTCTATAGAAATCATCAGTCAACACAATCTCTCACTTACATAGAAACCAGCCATTTTTCTCATTAGTTTATTTCTTTTTTCACTTTATATCTTGCTTGCAGCTCCATACTTCCTCTCCTCCTGGTGTCACCCTCCCACCCTCTTCCCCTACTCCTCCTCCCCTTTTTCTCTGGAAAGGGAAGCCTCCACATACCAGTTCTCCTCAGCACATCAAGTTGCATACACACTAAATGCATTTTCTTCCACTAAGGCCAAAAAAGGCCGCCCAGCTATGGCAAACTGATTCATAAACAGGCAACTGTGTCCATGTCACAGCCAACACCAATTTCAATTGGTAGGTGACCAACATGGAGACAAAGCTGCCCATCAGCTAGATATGTGTAGGGTGCATTTTATGGATAGTGGCAACCAGCAATTTTATGATAGCATGCTGTCAACTGAATTTATCATGTGAAAAAAAAAAACCTCAGAATTCTCAGCAGGATTAAGAAGACATGTTACACACAAAATATGATGACTGTACTGACTGTATAGCAATAATAATGAAGATTGTGCACAATATTTATGAAAGAATAAAGCAAAAATGCCAAGAATATAAGCCAAATAATCTAGTCAAATATCCATCGAGATACCTAAGGAAATCCAACCAAGAAAAAATGTGAAGCAGACCCATGTTAACTATGATTGTATACATATAGAAATTAAATAAACACAAATGTCACAACTCACATGAAAATAACTCAAAGTGTTCAAATTACTTGTTCAAATTACCCTCTAGATACTACTGACATTTTTTTTAAAACATAGCCCTCATGCTCTAGACATCTCTCTGTAAATGGAGATCACCAGAAAGGTAGACTATGGTGCTACAGCCCCTCCTGGCCCCCTAGTGATTGCAGGTAAACCCGGTCCCCCTGATGTCCATAAACAAAACAATGTTAAATAGTAATTTTATGTCTCTTTCCTGCCACACCTATTACAGCACAAGATGTGAAATCTGACCCATCTATCTATATTACACCATGTACACTTGAGACATATGTTATTTACAACCTACATGAAAATAACTCCAAATGAATCGTATACCTAAATGTTAAATGCCAAAGTCAGAACTTGGAAAAGATATTAGAAACTTGGCCTCTCTGAGTTTGCATCCTACCAAGGACATTTCTACATTCAAGCCCCTACTGCAAATACTTTGTGAAGATGCAGACCCATAGTGTGTATGGAGGCAGCCTCTAGAGCCCCAATCTTCTCCAAGCAGTTCATCCATTTTACTAGCAAGATTAAACTAACTTCACATTCCCAAGCTTGCAGCGCCATCTCCCACCCAACCCCTTGAAACATTTTCCTAATTATCAGTTAACTGGTAAAACTTGCTGTTACCTTAACCGAGGTGACTAAATTGTAAAAATATATCGCTTACAAAGCCCTGCATTACTATGGACAGAGGACACGCTTCTTTGTTGCTTTGTCACTTGAGCTCCGGACCACATATCGAGAGATATAAATTAAGGGCCTTGGATTCCAGACTGAATGTCCTGGAAAACACATAAAGGCCTTGAGCCCAGTGGCCTGGATCAGCACAGCCTCCAACAGAAACTGCTTTGCCTCACAACGTTCAAATCTGATTGGATGACCCCAGCAATCACCAAGGGTCCCTCTCCTTGTGGATTTAGCCCTTTAAATATACAATAAAGCTTACCCCTGGGCACCGTTCAGATCCTGAACTGGCAGCCTCCCTGAGCTCAGAAAAATAAAGCTCTCATTTTAACCTTCTGTTCCAGAAAAGAATTTTCTCTGTCCCCAATCCGAATCCAATATAGTCGATATATCAGATGCCCCGCTGTGTTCAGGGCTAGGAAAAGGGACCTTTCCTGTGGCTGATTCTGACTGCCCGCTCATACACAGCCTCAGAAAGGATTCTACACAGCTGTTCCTGCTGTTCAGCCTCCTGATCCACCAAGTTGGGGGCAGAGGCTACACAGTCACCATTTGCGACTTTGGAAGTTGTCTGAAATCCCCTCAAATCACACAGCAGCAGCGTTCATACAAAAGCACACCAACAACTCTACCACACTCAGCTACAGAGCAAACTTGCAGCATGGCACCAGGGAGAACCCACTTCTTCCTCTGACTAGAGAGATGGAAGCATCTGATTGGCAAGTGAGTCTTGAGTGACATGAGCACCTCCTTTAGGGTTAGAGTGTACTGAAGGGACAAGGCTTAGTGATTCCTAACCCACGCTTCCCTTTTAGTAACAAACCTTTTTCAGATCTGCAAAGATTTGCATTTCATCATTTGTGCATGTCCTCCCCTAGCCTACTCTCTGTCCTCCAGCACTCAGGATGCAATTTCCCTCTTCCTTCCAGAATCAAGGTCGATAGCTGCACAACCATTACTCAACCTGTAGCAGAGTTAACTGTCTGTCCTACAGGTGGAAGGGTGCCAAGAATTTTAAGAATTAAAGGGAGATTTTAGAAAATGCAAGGAGATTTTTGTTCTGCAACATCATGCTGGGGTCAGGTAAACTGCAGCCACTTTTTCTCCTGGAAGATAAGAGACAACCCTGGAGAGAAAAAAAAAAAAGGAGGAAAAATATAGCATTTTGGAGTTCCAACATCATGTAAAACGTCTTCCTCGATAGGAAGATGAAGAAAACAGAAAGCTGTATTAGTGAAGGCTCTCTACATGAAAAGAACTGATAGAATAAATTTCTCTGTGTATGTATGTAGTTCTCAGGCTGGTGAGCCTCTGCCGCAATGCATCTTGGGACCGTTGGTACTTCCCTGAGCCAGGAGCGCTCCAAAGTGGGAAAGGAAGGGATAAAGGTCCATCTGTGACTAGAGGCTTTGTGTTTACATCCCTGTGGTGGGGGTCAGGGAGATGGCGGAACGTGGAGATGTGAGGAAGGAGGGTGACCCCGGAGCCTCCACACCCTCAAGTCTGCTCTCGCAGGGCGGTGAGGAATCAAAGCCATAAGTGGCGGACTTCAGTGATGGTGAGCCAATATCCAGACCGTTTTTCCCAGGTCGGCATCCTTCTTATCCCAAGCTGTTTGACAGAGTTACACATCACACTCACACGCGGGGTGGCTGCAGGGTTCCCCAACTCCCTCCTCCTACCCACCGCCTGCTGTCCATTTGTCTGTCTGCTAAGAGTTCTGGAGCAACTCCTGCCTGAGGCAGAACCGCAGGCAGGGGGATGGCGGGAGAGAGGAGCTTCCACCAAGCCTGCAAGCACCCTGCGGGAGATTGGTGTACTCCGACCTCACCCCTAACCCTCGGGGGTCTTGTTGTGCACTACCTTGTATAGGGTGTTCTGGCCCCCTCGCCTGGTTTGTGGATGCACAAGCAGGCAGAACACTATAAATAATTCGTAGGGTGCTGGGTGCTGAGTAGGTAAGGTGCTCTTTCATTAGCGGTTAGGTTGTTGGGGGCTTAGTACACAAGGATCCTGCCACTTCTGCTGGCCTGAAAGCATATATTCATGCTGAGCAATGAACAGATAGTGCTTAGAGTGCTGGGCCTGAGTAAATAAGGTGCTCTGTACTTAGTGGTTATGGTGCTGGGGACTTAGTTCATAAGGCTCGAGCCACAGCTGCTGTCCTGGATGCGTACACACATGGGCAAAGAGAAAAAGTAAGAGGTGGAGGAAGGAAGAAAAGAAAGAAAGATGTATGTGTTTGTTTTGTTTTGTTACAGAAAATCAGCCAGCTGATTGAAACATGGTACTATTTGGTGTTTATTTGTTGAACTTGAACCAACGTACACAGGAAAATGTTCAGGTATTCTGTAGTGATAAAAGGAATTAATGTTTTTCTACATGGTGAATAAAATATTTTCAGCCAGAAGGAAGTTGTGGAACATGGCAAAGAAATACATTATATTTACACACTGTATCAAATAAAAATGATTTGATGAACGTTTTCAGAGGAAGCTTCTCATATTCAAGAACAAGAACCATCCCTCTCTTAAAGCATTTTCTCGAGGCACAGACACTCTCCCAGTACCTAGGGGATTCTTACATAAATTCTGGATTGACAATTTTGATTGCTCACCTCCTGCTGTCCTACGTGGAAATCATACACCATACCTAGTAAATGGGAATGAGAAGGGAAAGGGAAGGGATGGTATAGGGAGAAAAGGGAAGGGAAAGAGAAGGGGAGGGGAGGGAATGGAAGGGATGGGAAAGGGAAAAGAATAGAAAGGAAAAGGAAAGGAAAAAGAAAGGAGAAGGGAAAAGAAGGGAAAGGTAAGAAATGGGAAAGGGAGGGGAAAGAAGAAGAAAAGGGAATAGAAGGGAAGAGAAGGGAAATGGAAGGAAAGGGAAAAAAGGGGAAGGGAACACAGGGAAGGGACGTGAAGAAAAGAGAAAGGGAAGGGAAGGGAAATGGAAAGGGAAGGGATCAGAAGGGGAAAGGAAAAGGAAGGGAAAAGAAAAAGAAGAGAAAAGAAAGAAAGGGAAGGGATTGGAGAATGGATGAGACGGAAAAGCAAAGGGAAGGGAAAGGGATAAGAAAGGGAAGTGAAGGGTAAGGGAAGGGAGGGGACTGGTGGGAAGGGAAAGGGAAAGAAAGGAAGTTAAGGGAAAGGAAAGGAAGGAACAGAATGGGAATAAAAAGAACAATGATTTTAGCTCTGTGGTAGTGTACATGCTTAGCATGGGTGAGGCACTGAGTTCAATCATCAACACTGAAGGGAAAGGGGAGCAGTGCAAGGATAAAATTATACAACATGGGTTAATCTCAGGGTATGAATCAAAGTAGAAAATAAGCCAAACATTTTTAAATGTCTGATTCTATTTATATGCCACTCTACAAACAACAAAATCATACATACAGAAAGAAGATCTGTAAGCAGGAGAAAACAAGGTCAAAACACACTGCAAAAGAGCATTATAGGGCATTTGTTTTGCTTTTCAAGACAGAACCTCTCTGTTTAGACTTGGATATCCTGGGATCTCTTTGTAGACCAGTCTGGCCTCGAACTCACAAAGATTTGACTGTAGATACCTCCCTGAGTGTTGGGATTACAGGCATGCACCACCATGGCCTGCTTTATAAGAGTACTTTTTATAGGGAAGGAAATGTACAATATCTTGGTTGTGGTGGTGATTATACTAGTTATATAATTGCTTAAAACCACTGAACTGTTGGCCCTATTTTTCACACAAAGTTTATGCTTGAATAAACCACAAAAAAATCATACAAAAATATAACAGTAAAAAGTATACACTTCACACTTCAGATTAGAATGTATGCAACAGTCTGAGTTCCATTTAAAAAACAAAAGGAAAGAAAGAAATCTTCCCTTTGTTCATGTGGTCAGAGAATGGCCAAAGCCAAACACATTGTATCAGAAACTGTGGGTCAAAGTTGAAGGAACAAACTGGCCTTGAGCATTAAGATGGAAAGGGAGTGAGGGTGAAGATGCCTAAATGCGAGGTCAGAGCATGAGCAGAATGAGAAGAGTGTCCACAGAAACCATCATAAATAAAAGCACCATCAGAGCAGAAGCAAGTTTTGTAGACCCTGTGTGGTGGCTTCCTAACATGGGTTCTTAGATCCAACAGGGATGGAAGTGAGGAAGGAGGATAAGAAATGAAGAAATAGCCTGAGTAGGGAGAGAAAACGAATCGTTATAAACAACAGCAAAAAATAAATAAATAAATAAACAAGGTATGTGTGTGCAAAGCCTGATTTCTCACTGTTTGAGAAGACATGAAAAATGCAAATGCTAGATTTCTGGGCTGAAATCAGAAGTACTGAATTAGTTCACAATTTTCAATGTACAGAGACAGAAATATACATATATGTGAAAATATGAATAAATATATCCTCTACCTCCACATGAAGAGAATCTGGGAATACTTATAACCCAACAGTGATAATGATGCTAGCAATGAGAAATTAGCCTCTACTGGGAGAAAGCAGGGATCCCTAGAGGAATAGTTGATTACAGGGCCGCACTTGGCCTATTGTGTAAGCAGCCCCATGTCAGAGGCTTAACACCACAAAGGAGAAGAAATGGGTGTGCATATATGCCAGAAATACCATAGGTCAAAAAGTAATGATTCTCAAAGAATGAGTTCAATGAGTTCAACCTGAGTTCAATTCCCAGCAACCACATGGTGGCTCACAACCATCTATATCTGCTACCCTCTTCTGGCCTACAGGCATACATGCAGGCAGAACATTGTATAAATAATTAAAAAAATCTTAAAAAAAGACACTGGAGCCGTATGTATGAGCTCTCTTTGGTCCTATGACAAAACAATTTAAATATCGAAATGAATGGTCTGAATGTTTATGTCCTCCCAAAATTTCTATATTGAAGTTCTAAGACCTAAAGTAACAGAACTGCATGAGATCTTTGGAAGGTACTCAGGTCTTAAAGGTGAAGTCCTTATAAATAGGTTCATAACCTTATTAAAGAGATCCTATAAAATCATGTGGTCCTTTAGGCCACTGAGATTAAAGCGAGAACAGGACTGTAGAAAAGCATGCCCCCAACTAGACCTCATATTTTAACTTTAGACTTTTCAGAGTTGACAACTGTGAAAACTAAAGCCTTTGTTTATAAATCATTTGTCACAGTAGCCACAGCAGACTGAAACAAACAATACAGTCTACTACAGAAGACACATGAATCATGAATCCATACTGATGTAAGTGTGGCAAATGCATTAACATTCTGATGAGAACCAACACATAGAGTGTCAAGGTACTCATAGGGGTGTAGGGTATTAACTCTGTAGCAGAAAAGCCTTGCAGATACTGATTACAAATAATCAAAGTAAAATTATGTACCACCTGACAAGACAATGTGTGCACTGTTGTGATACCCTTGCCTAAGTATATGTATTGTTCCATGAGAGCAAAGAGAGCTGAGAGACAATTTACAAAAATAACTAACCTGGGATATTAGCCATTTTGTACAGGATAAGCATGCTACAACCTATAGACCCAACTAAACTAAGTAACATGGAGGGTTCAAAAGATGGGAAATAAAATAGACATCACAGACATGGGAAGAGGAGGAGGAAAGGAAGTGGATAAAAGAGGGGGTGAAGAGAGGAGCAGGAGGGGTTTCAAATGTGGGGATAAAGGTGAGGGCTAGAGAGAAGGGAAATTGGTGTTGAGGCATCTCTGAGACAAGATGAATACCTGGAATTTTGGAGGTGCCTGGGAAGATATGGGGGTGACCCTAGATGAAACTCCTAGCAGCAGAGATATTGAGACTGAAGTAGACACATCCTGTAGCTAGAGGAGGGAGGGGGACACCAACCAACTCATAAAACTCTCACTCAAATTTGACCACCTACAAGATATGCAGGGATAAAATATTGCACAGAGATTGAAGAAATGGCCAATCAATGACTGGCACAACTTGAGACCCAACCCATGGGAGAGACCCAACTTCTGATACTATTAATGATACTATGCTATGCTTGTATACAGGGGACCAACATAACTGTCATCTGAGAGGCTTCATCGAGCAGATAATGGAAAAGGTTGCAGAGACCACCAGCCAAACTAACATTAGGCAGAACTCAGGGAGTCTTGTGGAATAGTTAGAGAAAGGATTGAGGGAGATGGAGGGGTAGGATACCACAAGAAGACCTACATAGCCAGCTCACCTGGCTCACCTGGGACCATGGGGCCTCACAAAAACTGAACCACCAACAAAAGAACATTCCTGGACCAGTCCTTCCATTCTACACATGTGAAACTGATGGGCTGCTTTTCCTCGAGTGGGTCCCCTAACAACTAGAACAGAGGCTGTCTCTAACTTGGACTCTATCACCTCCCTCTGGGTCCCATTTTCCTAGCAGGGCTGTCTTGTCTTGCCTCACTTAATCCGGATGTAACTTGATGTGCTAGGTTAGGTTGTTTAGGGGTGAGGTGTTATAGGGCAAGTGGGTTGGAGGGTGGCACTGGGAGGAGAGGAGGGAATGGGGTTGTGAGTGGGATGTAAAATGAACAAATAAATAAATTAATAAAGAATGCAGCCAGTTCAGATGAGACCGGATATGCTAGGGTCACATGGAAGGGAAGGAGGACCACCCCTATTCATGGACTTGGACAGAGGCATAGGAGGAGATGAGAGAAGGAGGGTGAGGTTGGGAGGGGACGAGGGAGGGGGATACAACTGGGATACAAAGTGAATAAACTATAATTAATATTAAAATAAAATTTTAATTAAAAATATATATCTGACACTTAGTTATCAAAACTGACAAGATCATGAAAAAGATGAGGGAACTGTTCCATACCGAAAGAGACTTAGGAGATAAAGAAACAATGCAACACTTAAATGTACCAGCTTTTTTCGACATTTGTGTGAGTAATAACATAGTCA
Organism: Meriones unguiculatus; assembly: GCF_030254825.1. Taxonomy (NCBI): domain Eukaryota; kingdom Metazoa; phylum Chordata; class Mammalia; order Rodentia; family Muridae; genus Meriones; species Meriones unguiculatus. Next base: position 12,457 of record NW_026843732.1, read on the forward strand.
ATAAAACCCACATTAAATGGAATACTATGTCAGCGTAAATTTCCTATTTTGATAACTGCACTGTCATTATGTAGGACAACGTTCTTGTTTGTATAAAACTGACACTAAACCACTCAGAGTGACAGGGCATACGGTCAGCAGCTTCCTCTCAAAATGTCCAAAGTAAAACAGCAATTAACTGTGTACCATACTTGGAACTTTTTTCAAGTTTGTTATTGTTTCAAAATTGTTGTGGGGGAAGCTGGGCATGGTCTTTAACCCCCGCACTTGGGAGGCAAAGGAAGGGAGATCTCTCTAGGTTCAAAGCCAGCCTCATCTACATAGGGAATCCCAGGACAGCCAGGGCTCTATAGAGAGAATTTGTCTCAAAAACAAAACAAACAAAAACTAAACTAAACTAAATAAAATTGTTGTAGGGGGAAGAAAAGTGTAAATAAAAAACTGAACAAAATTAAAAACAAAACTGATTCCAAAGACTAACAATCAGCAAAACACAACCTAAGCACCTCCAGAGACAAGGGGCTGCAGGGCTGGTGGCTAAAATTCTTTGCAAGTATGAAACTGGAATTATCCTGAAATAAAAGAGCTTTCTCAGCTCTACAGTAACCTTGTTATTACATCCCGTTTATCTATAAATAACAACACAAAGAAATAAAAATAAGAAAATAAGCCTGCGTGAACCCTGTATACTCCTGGTGTGCAAGTCCATTAAAGTATAAACAGCAGTGTATCTGCCAAACTGTTCCTTATAAGAATATTCTGAAGAATAAAGAGAACAATCAAATCATGTGAAAGCTAAGTGAGAGAGAGCACCTGCAGTGTTTGGCTGGCTGTCTTTTATTTAAGAAGCAGCATTTCATTCTGGAACGCTGGCACATACATTCTGAAACAATGTTCCTAGAAATGTGCAAGGCTCCTGTCGCCTTTCCCAGTACATTCATTAGACTGGGATGTCCAAGCTCCCCCACCCCACCTCACACCCCGCAGAAGCTACTGTTGTCATATGCAGCTGATGCTGATATTGGGGGAGGGAATGGGGTGGAGTGGGTAAGGTGTGTCTGTGCATGCTCAATGCAAGATTTCTTTGCCTGATAAGAAACAGAGAATTCAAAAAAAAAAAAATTTCACCGCTGGCTGGGGAAAGCAGTGGAAGTTGATTGCTTTGTTTTTAATGGCTGAGTATTATCTTTTGTGTAAATGTGCCACGGTTTCTTTATCCATTCTTCAGTTGTGGGACATCTAGGTGGTTTCCAGATTCTGGCTACTACAAATAAAACTGCTATGAATCTCGTAGTTGATTAGGTGTCCTTTTGTAGAGCCTCTTTTGGGTATATATCCAGTAGTGGTATAGCTAGGTCTTCCCAATTGTCTGAGAAAGCGCCAGATCGTTTTCCAAAGTGCTTGTAAAAGTTTATACTCATACCAGTAAGGAAAGCATGTTCCACTTTGTCCTCATCCTCACCAGGATGTGCTACAATTTGAGATTTTTGATCTTAATCATTCAGACTGGTATGAGATGGAATCTCAGAGTCATTTTGATTTTCATTTCTCTGATGATGAGGGAAGGTGAGCATTTCTGTAAGTGCTTCTAAGCCATTCAAGACTTCACTGTTGAATATTCTTTGTTTAGTTCTGTGCCAATTATTTAATTGGGTCATTTTTTATTGGAGTTTGATTTCTTGAGTCCATTGTATAGCTTGGATATTAGCACTTTGTTAAAAATAGGATTGATGTGTTCTTTTCCTAATGTGTAGACTGACATTTAGTTTCATTGATAGTGTTTACTCCTTATAGATCTGTTGGTGTTCTGCTCAGGAAGTTGTCTCCTGTACCAATGAGTTCAAGGCTCTTCCCAACTTTCTCTTCTAACAGATTTAGTGTATCTGTGGTTATATTGAGGTCTCTGACCCACTTGGATTTGAGGATTTTGTTTTGTTTTGCAGGGAGATGAATATGTATCTATCTGTACTTTTTTTTACATGCAGAGATACAGTTAGACCAGCACCATTTATTGAAGATGCTCTCATTTTCCCATTGTATGGTTTTGGCTTCTTTGTCAAAAATCAATTGACTAAAGACATGTATGTTTATTTGTGGGTCTTTGATTCAATTCCATTGATCAACCAACCAGTCTACCTCTATTCCAGTACCATGCAGTTTTTAATTACTATTGCTGTGTGGTATAGCTTGAAGTCAGGGGTAGAGATAACTCCAGAAGTTCTTTTATTGTATAGGATTGTTTAACCTCTTCTTGGTTTTTTGTTCTTCCATATGAAGCTTAGAATTGTTCTTTCAAGTTCTGAAAAGAACTGTTGGTATTTTGATGGTGATTGCATAGAATCTGTAGATTGCCTTTGGTTAGATGGCCATTTTTACTGTTAATCCTATGAATCCAGGAGATTGGGAGATATTTCCATTTTTTGACATCTTCTTCAGTTTCTTCAGACACTTGAAGTTCTTTTCATACAGGCCTTTCACTTATTTGGATAGAGCCACATCAAGATTCATTATAGTATTTATGGCTATTATGAATGGTATAGTTTCCCTAATTTCTTTCTCAGCACATATGTCCCTTATGTACAGGAGGGCTACTGATTTTTAAAATTAATCCTACATCCAGCTACTTTCCTGAAGCTGTTTATGAGCTGTAGGAGTTCCCTGGTCGAATGTTTGGGGTCGCTTACATACACTACCACCTCATCTGCAAATAGCAATATTTTGACTTCTTCCTTGCTGATATGTATGCCCTTGATCTCCCATAGTTGTCTTATTGCTCTAGCTAGAATTTAAATACTATATTGAAGGGATACGGAGAGACTGGGCATTCTACAACTGTCCCTGATTTTGTTGGAATTGCTTTGAGTTTTTCTACATTTAGTTTGATGCTTGCAATCAGCTTGCTGTATATCGCCCTTATTATGTTTAAATATCGACCTTGTATTCTTGATTTATCCAAGACTTTCATCATGATGGTATGTTGGAATAGGTCAAAGATATTTTCTGCATCTAATGCTATGAACATGTGATTTTTTCTTTGCGTTTGTTAAAACATTGAGGATGTTTTGTATGTTGAACCATCCCTGCATCCCTGGGTTGCTGTGTATGACGTGTTCTTAGATTCATTTTGTATTTTACTGAGTTTTTTATATCAAAGTTCATGGATGAAATTGGTCTGGAATTCTCTTTCTTTGTTGGTTCTTTTTGTGGTTTAGGTGTGAGGGTGATGTGGCCTCATAGAATGAATTTGGCAATGTTCCTTCTGTTTCTATTTTATGGAACAGCTTGAAGAGTATCTATATTAGCTCTTCGTTGAATTTGTGGCAAAATTCTGAGTTAAAACAATCTGGAACTGGGGAGGTATTTTTGTTGTTTGTTTGTCTGTTTTTTGGTTGGGAGATTTTTTAATGATTCTGTCTATTTTCTTAGTGGTTATTGGACTGTTTAAAATTTTTCCTGATCTTGATTTTTCTTTGGTAGGTGAAATCTATCCAGAAAATAATTTTTTTAATTTAGATTTTTTAATTTTGTGGAATACAGGCTTTTGATGTAAGCACTCATTGTCTGTAGTTGTGTCCCCCTTTTTGTTTCTGATGTTGTTGATCTGGATAATCTCCCTCTGCCTTTCAGTTATTTTGCCTAAGGTTTGTTTATCTTGTTGATTTTTTCAAAGAACCAGGTTTTGGTTTATCGATTCTTTATATCTATCTCTTTGTTTCCAGTCCCAAGTTTAAATAATACTTGTCATCTGCTCCATGTTGGTATGTTTGCTTCCCTCTGTTAGAGAGCTTTCAAGTGTCTTGCTAAATTATTAGAATAGGATCTCTCTAATTTCTTTATGAAGGTACTTCTGTTTCAAAGTGCTGTGAGCTTTTCTCTTAGCACTGCATTCACTTGTCTCATTTGTTTGGGTATGTGATGCCTTCATTTTCTTTGAAAACTAGTTTGTCTTTAGTTTCTTTGTTTCTTCCATGGACCAGTGGTGTTTCTATTGTTTTTGAAGTTCAGCTTTAATCCATGTTTGTCTGATAAGATTCACTGAGTTATTTCAATATTCATATATCTGCTGAGGGTTGCTTTGTGATTGAATAGATGGTCAGTTTTGAGGATGGATCCATGAGTTGCAAAGAAATGTTCTGTAGATATCTGTTATACCCATTTGATTCAAGATATCCATTAGTTTCTTTATTTTCTTATTTAGTCTCTGTCTTGATGATCTCTCTATTGGAGAAAGTGGGTGATGAATTCTCCTACTATTCATGTGTGGGATTCAATGTGTGATTTAAGCTATAGTAATATTTATTTTATGAATGAGGCTGCCCTTGCATTTGGGTCATCGATGTTCATAACTGAGTGGTTGTTGGGGTGGATTTTTCCTTTGATGAGTATGAAGTGTCCTTTTTCTCATCTCTTTTGATTAATTTTGGTTGAAAGGCTATTTTATGAGATAGATAATGGCCACTCCATCTTGTTTCTTGGGTCTGTTTGATTGGAAACTTTTTCCAGCCCTTTACTCTGAAGTAAATTTTATCTTTATTCATCATTATTTTTTATTGTAATCACCAACACCTAAAAACAGTCTTTGTCTAGTGTCTCTAGTGACCTATCAAGACATACAATCAGAAATACTCTGTACAAGACAATACACAGCCAACACATTTTTCTAAGATCCAGAGAGGGGAACAGAAGTGAAGAAATTCAACATCACAAACCTAAAATAGACAAGTCCAGATAGCAAAAGCTAGAATCACAATCATTCCAAACCCAGATACCTAGACACCAGTAAGAAACCAAAATCATTAACATTCAAGACACCAAATCACAACAACCCTCCAAGAGGAGACCCTGAGAAATTCAGTATAGCCTCAGGACAACGCAATGACCTCAAAACATAAATAAATCCAGGATATTACACAAGATATGGATAAAATCTCATTGATGTCTGTGAAAACAAACAAAAAGTGAAATAAAACACTGAAGATAGTTGAAGACATTGTATTACAAAAGGAGTTAATGAAATTAAAAACTGAGATGAATCTAGAAATAAAAAACTGAAGAGGTCAAACAAAAACTCAAGTGATAAGCCTCACCAACACAGTTCAAAACATGAAAAAGACATTCTCAAGACTAGAGCAAATGCTACTGTGTTTAACAAGTCTTTTTTTTCAGTGTGTGAGTTCAAAGTTATTCCTTAATTTCTCATTCATTAGATTCTTTGTTTCTTGATTTTACTGAGTTCTTCAATACTATATTTTGGGAGTTTTGTGCAGAGTGAAAAATAGGGTTCTATTTGAATTCTTTTATGTGCATACTTTTAGTTTGACCACAACTATGTGCTGAAAATGCTGTCTTTTTTTCCAGTGTTTATTTCAAGTTTTCTTATTTAAAAATATTAAGTGTCCATAGGTATTTGGATTTCTGCCTGGGTCTTCAATCTCATCATTGACCAAAGTGTTTGTTACTCTGCCAATACCATGCTGTTACTTACTACTATAGTTTTTAGTTCAATTTAATCTTTGAATGGGTGATCCCTCTAGCAGTTCTTATGTAGGATTGTTTTAGCTGATATGGTTTGTTTGTGCTTCTATTTGAAGCTGAAAATTGTCCTTTCAACATCTGGTAAGTTGTCTGGAATTTTGATGATGATTGCACTGAATGTTGATGTTGATTGTTTTTCTTTGGATGGATAGTTTTACTCTGTTAATCTTACTTACCAATGAGCAGGGGAGATCTTCCTAGACTTTCCCCAGGCATAAAGATAAACAATCTACAAAAATACAGCAGAAAACTGAAAATCTTCTGCATAACAAAGGACCACCATCATTTTGAAAATGTAACAGTGTAGAGAAAGCTAAAATACTTTCACCAACTACACAGCCAAATAAAGGCTAATATTCAAACTCACAAAGAAGTCAAATGAAAAAATTAGATATCAAGAAAATATACAATCAAAATAAAACACACATTCAATTCTAAATTAAGAATTATTTTTTATTTTTATTAATTGCAGTTTATTCACATTGTATCCCAGCTGTAGCCCCCTCCCTCTCTCCCATCTCCTCCAAATCCCACCCTATCTCTCTCTTCTACTGTGCACCTCCCCAAGTCAAATGATAGGGTAGGACCTCCTCCCTTCCATCTGACCCTAGTCTATCAGGTGTCATCATGACTGTCTTCTTTGTCTTCCTCTGTGGACTTGTAAGGCTGCTACCCCCTTAGGTGGACGTGATCAAAGAGCCAGCCCATGAGTTCTTATCATGTCACTATTTGCAGATGATATGATAGTATAAATGAGTGACCCAAAAAATTCTACCAGGTGACTCCTACAGCTGATAAACCCTTTCAGCTAAGTGGCTTGATACAAAATCAATGAAAAAAATCAATAGCCCTCCTGTATACAAAAGACAAAAGGCTGAGAAAGAAATTAGGGAAAACAACACCCTTCACAATAGCCACAAAGGACATAAAATACCTTGGTGTAACTCTAAACAAGCAAGTCAAAGACTTGTATAAAAAAAAAACCTTTCAGTCTCTGAAGAAATGGAAGAAGATATCACAAGAGAATTCTTAAAGAAATAATTCAAATGGCTGAGAAACATTTAAAGATATGTGCAAAATCGATAGTCACCAGGGAAATGGAAACAAAAAGTAGTTTGGGGTGTGGTCTAAAGAGAGTCACAATGGCTAAGAATATTCAGGCATTGCTGGTAGGAGTACAATAATGTTTAGCCACTAAGGACATATTTGTGGCTTTTTCCTCAGCAGTATGGAGAATGTTCTGCTGCAAGAACCAGCTATATCACTCTTGGGGATATATCCAAAGAATGTTTCATCCTTCCATGGATTTGTGCAAACATGTTTTTGATTGCTCTAATCAACAGAAATTAGATATAACCCAGATGCCCATCAACAGAAGAATAGATAAAGAAAATGTGGAAATTTACACAACAAAATAGTACTCAGTCATTTTACAAAGTAAAACATGAAATTTGAAAGAAAATGCATATCTGCAGGCAAACCAGAAAAAAATCAGTCTGAGTATAGTAACACAAGTTCAAAAATACAAATATGGCATGTATCTTCTTACGTGTTAATATTACTTTTAAAGTGAATGATAAGCAATGTACAGTACATAAAACCATTTAGGAAACACACAGAATAAGGGACTAGTGTTTGAGAACAAGTAACTAGATCTCCCTAGGATAGGACAATAAAATAAAATAGTTATTTATAGATGGAAGATGGGCTCATAAAGAAGAATTGGTTGGAAGTGGGGAAGAGGACATTATGCAAAGTAATATGAAGAGAAACAGTGAAGATGAAATGTAATTGAATGTTACTGTAGTAACCTAATACAGCAAAAGCTGCCTAAAATATATACATATCTGAAGGTGATCCAAATGAAATAAGACGAGAGAGTCACAACAGGATGTAACTTGTCATCAAATTAAATATCGGTTATATCTACTTGAAGTGGTGGCCAAAGGAGTCTTATTAGAATGCCCAAACAATGCACACTTTTATCAAGATTATAATTTGTTCTCCATAAATTCACTGCAAGTTTCTATCACTGACTACAGCATTTACACAACTCACTGAACATAAATTAAGCTGGTGCCTACATAGAAATTTCACTATATAGGTATATTTATCTATATCTGGATTGATATATATGGAGATAGATAGATAGATAGATAGATAGATAGATAGATAGATAGACAAATAGATTTATTTGTGTGTGTAATCTGTATATATATTTTTAAATTCCAGTAACCAAATTTTGCAAGATTATACATAGGAGGCATCAATTAATTATTTTGTTTGTTTATATGTAAGAATTAACAGTACATTATTTTTTCACTTTCCTACATTCAAAGCCTCTTGCAGTGTTAGCTGTTTTGAAATTTCATGGCTGTGTTTTCATGAATGGATTTTACATAAGTTAGATATCAAATTTTGATTTGCATTATATTGTATATATTTTATTATAATAATATATATAATAAAAATATCATGAATTATATCAGTAGTAAACAGTATTACAGTAAAGTAGAGAAAGTATAGAGATGAAGTACTTTTCTTTTTGGTTGTTTTTAAGAGATAATTGACTGAGTCCAGCCATCTCAAGACTTCTGCTGCCAGGTTCAAAACTGAGTTCATATTCATAGGCCCCAAAACTTACTCCTATCCTGATTCTTAAGGTGATTAATGTTTGTCTTTTAATCAGGAAAGAAAGTAAAGAGGAAAGTGGCTGATAATCTAAGCTAAGCATACAAGTTGTAAATGTGTTCTTTGTCATGACTTAAATTGTATATAAGCAGGTTGATCCATCTTTTGGTCCTGTATAATTCTGAATTTGGTGTCAGACATCCAGGAGGAAATCTGAATGCAAAAGCTGAGTTGAGAACCCGGAACCCGGGTGTCCTGCATAAGGCTGAGTCACCAGTGTTTACTTTGGTCAAAACTCCATGTCAAAGTAAGATTGAAATCTCTCCCTCTGAAGCCCCTACCCTGATGTCCCTCCTCTAGTCCACTGATAAGCGATGTCCTCCTCCTCTACAATCTTACTGTAGCCTATCAGGTCTCATCAAAAATGCCTGAATCTATTTTCCCTGTTGCTTAATTTAGCCACTTTGACTGGTGGAAGTGATCAAAGAGGTAGCAAAGTGATCAAAGTGTGACTGCCCCTGCTCCCCTTACTAGAGGAAATCAAATGTTCAAACTACTTTTCACAACAGCAATCCAAAACAAACAAGCTGGGTTTTTTTGTTTTGTTTTGTTTTTGTTTTTGTTTTTTTGATGATCTATAATTTTGTCTCAGACTCTGGTGCTCTCCAAAGTCACTGTGGACCATGATGAAATCATACAGGTTTTTGAAGAAAGAAAGAACCAAACATGTTTTTCACCCACATAGAGGAACCAGGTGCAAAGCCCCAGGGCTATGGGATTCCAAGAGTACATGGATGAGAGGCAAATAGAACAATAAAAAGACAACAAATTCAGAGTAAGTCTGGCTACAGAGACAGAAATATCTCAGTACTGTGACCCACATATGTCTGGACTTTGCTGCAGTTTTTGTGCTGGCCCATCATGAGAACCATTGGGTGTGCACAGACTGAGAGCCTGAAGCAACAGGAGGAAGCAGCTTAGCATTAAAAGTCTTCTCTGACATTGTTGAGGTCTCAGCCTGTTGCAGGACCTAAGCCAATAATCTCCTTGGATCTGCCTTGATGCAGGGGACTGTCTCTGTGTAGTGAAGAGCCTGACATGTCCCTTCTTTTGCTTTGCCTCACCCTCCTCCTGCAACCTGTGTATACATCAATTGAGATATCTCTGTTTGGTTGTGACAATTACTGGGAGACAAACACCTACAAGGAGGCAGATGTTAACATCGCTACATTTATCCCCATTTCCATCCCACTTGATGTATCCCAAACTGACAAGATCTTTTTTGACAGAGAACCAAGTCTACAATGGAAGTTCGACCTTTGAGTACTTGCTTGAATGTGCTATGGTTGTTCTGGTTAAAAGTTAGTACATGACCTGCTAAACACATGTGATTCCATTGAGAATAATGAACTAGATACAGAACAATGTGAAAAGCAGTTACACATTTTTTTCTGCTTCATTGTGCCTCTGCAAACATTTCCACTTTTCTTTGTTATGTTTCCAGTCAGAAAGAAATCAGGGATAGAAAAAGAGAACAACTTTTGTGTCAATCCATGGTGCGATTCCATGGTGAGACTTACATATTTTTAACACACTGACTCTAATATGTCAAGAAAAGTTTCCATTCTTCTCAGGTCTATTTGGCCATCTAAATGTCTTATGCTTGAATATCTGTTTCTTTCCAGAGACTTGGAGAGTTTCTGCTAAAGTGAACTTGAGTATCCCTATGTGCTCAGTACAATTCTTAGAATCTCCAGTTTCATGTGTTCTGTCTTTAGTATCTTTAAAGTATCTCAGAGTTTAGACACTGTGGTCATACTTATAACTTATTTATTTATCACTGATTTTGTAATGTAGTGTTCTGAAATTCATGTCATTTATGCCCATATTCTGTTCTCTGCTTAGTTAGCTCTGCTGGAAACCCAATGTTCTCTGATTTAATTGGAGGTTTTATGATTTTAATTTGCAACATTTCTATCTGTCTTTGTCCTCCCTCACAATCTCAGTTTTGTCTTATTGTTTGTCTTTTATTCTACTCAGTCTTTCATGTGTACAGCTGTTTATTCTTTCCTTCTTCTGAGTTCTCATGGAAACTCCTGATCCTTGTCTCGATACCCCGTTGAATTCATTGCTTGGTTCTTTCTCCTTTTCTGTTGTTCATCTTTTTACTTTCTGAAATATTCATCTGCCACTTTATATCTCTGAGAAACTGTATGGTAGGTTGTTGGTTATTATGATAAGTGGAGGAATCATTAGGACTTTTCATATTCCTGTTTTTCAGGTGATGCTATAATTGGTACATATGTTCATTTGAACATCAGTGTTAGGAATAGGATGGTCCTTTGCTGAAAAGTCCCTTCATGAAACTTCAATACATATTTCCTCTCTGAGTAGGAAACAAACATACTAGCCTAAGGTCCTGTTACTTGTATTGTTATGGAGTACTTGCATAGAAAAAAAAAGCCAAAGAATGTCTTTACTTATTATATTCTGGAAGTAAAGAACTCTTAGGAATGCTTTCACAAGATAGAGTTCAACTATGGTTTCATAGTTCAGCCAGAGAGATAAGGAATCCCAAAACAGGAGAAAGAAAAGAGCCCATCCTCAGATACAGATAAAAGACAGAAAAGACCGAATTGTTAATTGACTGGTCTTAATCTAGATTCTGTTTGACATGTGATAGGTGGATCAAGTCTCAACTCCTTGAAGTTTAAATCAGAGTTGTTTAAAGTTTACACACAGATATACAAGTTCTAAATATATTAACATGACCACAATCTATAATCTACACTGAAATTCTCACTGTAGGAAAAGCAGGTAACAAGTGTCTGTAAACAGTTGGAGTAGACTGATGTTTTACAGATAAGCTTGGGTACCAAAAAAGGATGGTTCTGGGCTAAAAACAAACAGCCTTTCCTTTCTCTGAATATTTTTTTCTCCTTTTATTTTTATTTTTTTCAATGCAGTTTATACAGGAACCTTGAACAATCATCTGACCCTGGGGAAAGCCAGCCCACAGCTTAAATAGCCTCTGGGTAGCCAACCACAGCGTGTCTCGTGGACAATGCAGATAGGTCCACATACACGGAAGCAAGCCAGATCCTCAGCCTTAGCCAAATGTGGAGTTGTTTGTGACAGAGAGCACCCAGCATCGGGAAGGTAGAAGGCGGAAACCAGCTCCATCTTTAGGGCGCAGCATTTCGCAGCTCTCTACAGTTCCCCCTTTTTGTTTTAGACGCATCAGGCAAGAGTAGAGGTCTGATCTCTGATATTAAAAATAAATTGAGACTTTGTACCAATGTTCATTTAGGTGTCATCCACCCAAAGAGCATCAGACCCGTCTGATACCTTTTTCTCAGAGGCGGGACCTGGGGCATCAACCTGCATGTAATCAGATTTGCTCTTCTCTGGGTCCAAAGCGGCTGGCCCTGAGTGCAGTGCTTAGCCTTGCATCCTGAGTGTGACATTGTAGCTTTTTATGGTAGCCAACCATGCTTGGGGAGACTGTCCTGCTTCAATGGCTGTAAAGGCCTGAATGATCATGGCTGCATTACGCTGTTGTGAGACTCTAATCTTGCATATACACCACAGGCAAACCAAGGAGACCAATACCAGAAGGCCTGCTAAAGCTCCCATGCCCGCCCATTCCTTCAGATGATTCATGGCTGCAGCAGTCCATGATGATAATCCTGTGGCTAGTCCTACGTCCACTCTGGTAGAATTTACCATGACAATGG
>NW_026843733.1:0-23102 GCF_030254825.1 Meriones unguiculatus
TTTCAGGATGGGTGGAAGATTTTCCCACAAAGAAAGAAACCACAATGGTCATGACCAAAAGATTCTGGAAGACATTTTCCCTCAGTAAGGTATTCCAAAGCTAATTGGGTCAGACAATGGGCCAGCCTTCCTTGCTCAGGTAAACCAGGAGGTGGCCAGATTTCTGGGACTTGATTGGAAGTTACATCATGCTTATAGACCCCAAATCTCAGGACAAGTAGAGAGAATAAATAGAACTCTAAAAGAGACTCTCACAAAATTGACAATGGAGACTGGGGGTGACTGGGTGGTGCTTCTTCCCTTGGCCCTCTTTAGAGTCAGAAATACTCACTCCCTACTAGGCTTAACTCCCTTTGAATTACTATATGGGGTTCCTGCTCTCCTACCTTGACTCTTCTTGGGGACCCTCTTGACATAACTAGTGATAACTCTGACTTGTCCAGGCTAAAGGGACTGCAGCTTATGCAGAAAGAAATATGGAGCAAGGTTGACAGTGCTTATGCGCCCAGGTCCTTGGAGGTGCCCCATCAGTTCCAGGTGGGAGATCTGGTATATGTGCAGTGACATGGCAGCCAGAATCTGGAACCTCAGTTGAAGGGTCCTTATTACATCCTGCTCACCACCCCAACTGCCAAAGTAGAGAGCATCACAGCTTGGGTCCATGTGTCACACGTTAAGCCTGCTCTTCATCAACATGCAACACCTGGAAAGTCCAAGCCTACAGCAACCCACTAAAACTGAAACTCATCAGGGACAATAAACTCTCAGACCAGAACTCCCCTTTGTCAGGGAAAGTATAAGTGAAGTTCAGGTCCTGATGCTCCAGAAAGAGTATCAACCTCTCCATGAGGTTGATCTACAGTTTTAGGGTTAAAATTGAGGCAAAAAGGGGGGGTGTGAGAGACCACCTGGGAATGAGAAAAACAACAGTGATTATTTGAATTGAAGTCAGGTGTAGATAACTCTTGAAGGAAAGGGTCAACTGTTCTGAGAACAACTATCTACAACCACCTGTAAACTATCTACAACCACCTGTAAACTATCTACAACCAGCTGTATACTACCTAAAACCAGGTGTAAACTATCTTCATGCTATTCTTGCTGAACAATCAATGTATAGAGCAAAAGTGGTTTCAACTTCAGGTATAAAACCCTGTCCTTTGCATATTTAGGGCTGTCTCCTGTCTTTGGAGGGGGGACCCTATAGAAATTGAAATAAAACTCTTGCTTTTGCCTCAAGTTGTGGTCTATGAGTGTTCCTGGGAAGGGCACAATCCTGAGCTCTTGAGCAGTGAGACTCCAGATCTTACAACATGAAACTAAAATGCTTTTGCAATCCATTCTTTAGGTGGTGGAGCAGCTTATAAAATGGGAAACCTCTTTACAAGCTATACAACAGACAGGTTCAATTCTAGACCATTCAAAGAAGTCATAAAATGTAAACATGAACAACAACAAAAAAAAAACAATCCAGAAAGATAATCCTCAGTGAGGTGTCCCAGAAGCAGAAAGACATACACGGTATACACTCACTTTCAAGTGGATGCTAGACCTATAAGATAGGATAAACAAACTAAAATCTGTACACCTAAAGAAGATAAATGAGAAAGAGGACCTAGGTTAAGATTATCAATCCTCACTTAGAAAGACCAATGGGATGGATATAGGCAAAAACAAGAAACAGGACAGAAGCCTGCTCCAGAGGACCAATGAAAGACTCTACCTAGCAGTGTATCAAAGCAGATGCTGAGACTCATATCCAAACCTTGGGCAGAGCACAGGGAATCATATGAAAGAAGGGAGAGTTAGTGTGACCTGGAGAGGACAGGAACTATACAAGGACCAAATATATCAGCACAGGGGTCTTTTATGAGACTGTTTCTCCAACCAAGGACCTTGTATGCATATAACCTACCACCCCTGCTCAAATGTAGTCCATGTGAGCTCTGTATCCAAGTGGATACCATACTAAGTGGAACAGGGACTATTTTAGACATGAATTCAGTGGCTCACTCTTTGACCTCCCCCCTCCCAAGAGAGAATCAGACTGCTAGGCCACAGAGGAGGATATTTCAGCTAGTATTGATGATACCTGATAAGCTAGGGTCAGTTGGAATAGGAGGAGGCCCTCCCCTATCAGTGGACTTAGAAAGGGGTAGGGAAGAGATGAGGGAAGGAGGGTAGGATAGGGAGAAAATGAGGGACTGGGATACAGCTGGGATACAAAGTTAATAAACTGTATCTAATATTAAAAAATAAAAATATAAAAGTGGGACATATAACAAATTTCCTAAAGATGAAACACAAAATGCTGACAGTTTTTTTTGTTTCTTTGAAAACAGGATTTTTTCTGAATAATTTTGGCTGTCCCAGGCTCTCTTTATAGAACATCCTGTGCTTGAATTAACAGAGATCCACCTACCTTTAACTTCCTGAGTGCTAGGAATGTAGGTGCTCACCAATAGCCTGAGCTGCTGACAGTTTATTTTGTTTTAGCATTTTATTTTTGTTGTTTCATGCACTACATCTGAACTGCAGTTTCCTCTTCCTCCACTCCTCGCAGCCACAATCTATCCACCTCTACTCTGCCCAGCTCACCTCTCCTTCATCCGGTTGTATTTTTTTCCATTCATTTTATTTTCAATGAAAAAAAAAATGTGATGGCATGGCAAGTTATAATAAGACTAGGAAAAATCCCTCATATCAGAGTTGGTCAAAGCAATACATGAGGAGAGAAAGTGTAGCTAAAGCAGGAAAAAGAGTCAGAGACACCCCCATTCTCACTGTTGGAAGTCCCTCAGCGAAATCAGGATAATAATCATAAGGTGTATGCCAACAACCTAGCTCACAAGACTCATAGAATGTTTATGTTTTTGTCCTTCAGTCTCTGATCCCCTATGAACTCAGTTGACTCAGTGGGCCATGTGCTTGTTGTGTCCTTAATATCTCTGGTTCCTACAATACATTTTCCCTCATTTGTGGGGTTCCCCTGGATACATCATTGTGTTTGGATAAGGGTCTCTGCATCTGTTCCCATGAGATGCCTCGTGATGTCTCTCTGATGACAACTGGGCTAGGCACTCATCAATGATTATAGCATAGTATCTTTCATTGTCACTTTTTGTCTGTCATGTTTACAGATATCGTGTGTCTCTAGGTTATCTTGACTCTGGTTCATGGTCATCCAGGCAGTGTCAGGCATGGACTTCCCCTCATGGTGTGGGCCTCAATGTGTTTTCTGGAGTGTATTTCACATTATTGGGTTGGGGTTTTCCTTCTAGTATCTTCTGTAGGGCTGGATGGCTGCATATATACTGGGTATAGTAGTCTGGGTTGGCATCGGTGGTCTCTTCGTGTCTGCATGATATCCATCCAAGCCCTTCTGGCTTTCATAGTCTCTGCTGAGAATTCTAGTGTGATTCGGATAGGTCTACTCATTATTTGAATGCTATTTTGGTATTAGCAGTGTCATGCCTAGAACAGTTAATTTTCATGGTGTCATCCCCATATAAAATAGAATCTCTGTAACCTGAGAAAATAAAAAATGAACACACTATAATGTGTGTTGAGTGAATTAAGACGAAGAAGGGACTAATTTGAGGTAAAAATAAACTATATATAAATGCTGCAAAAAATTAAAATACTTGTAATTCAATTATGATATTTTAGAATATAACTGCATCAAAAAATTTAATTCCTATGCCATCAATATACCCAAAAATGTAGGTAGCATTTTGCCTTTGCATGATGATGAATATTTTTCTATAACTCCTCATATGAAAAGTACTGTTGTTTAAGTGATTTCTGAATGAATTACATAACATTATTAAAAGCAGAAAATTTGGTAGTTCTATGTGAAAGATAATTATATGCATAGTTTATGTTTCCCTCTAACTCTCTCTTTATAGGAAAGGATTTATGAAAATGATTTACAATCTGTGAGTCAATTAATTCAACAGTGGATGCCTAAAAATGGAAAATCGAGGAATCTATCAGTGGCTTAGTCCATGAGGCCGGTTGGCTCAACTCACCTTCATATACACAGAACTCCTCAAGAAGAAGGTTCTATAGTCAATGAAGAAATAGACTTGCTCCCAAAGCGAAAAAGAACAGGCAAAGAGTAAAACATTCCTTCTTCCATGTCCTTGTATAGGTTTCCAGTAGAAGATGAGGCAAAGATGAGTGGTTGGTTTTGCAGTATGAAGATATGGATTAAAGTTATATTTTTCAGCTTTATAGATCCAGAAGAGAAGTAGAGAAGACTATTTCAAACAAGCAAGAGTACTTTACAATTGTGTCCTTAATTTGGGTGTTTTGCTTAATTCCATATGCAGTCAAGTTAAAAACCAAGAGTCATGATCACACCTCTTTTCAGCTTGAAAGATAATCATATCTCCTCTTTACATTAACTTCCAAATGAAAAGAATAACAGGTCATAGTAATGCCTAAAAATAATTTAATGACGCAGAGTACAACAGCAGACAAATTACATATTTATCTTGATAATAACTGAAGCTAACATTATATAACTGTCCTTCAAAACCGTCCAGGTTAGAAACAACAAAGTCCAGGTTAGAAACAACTCTCCACCGCCGCTGGGCCACTCCACAACACCTCCCTCATAGGGCAACCCACATTAAGCACAAGGATTCACCTCCCACCTGCTATGTGTATATAGGGTCCCTAGGTCCAGACCAAGCATGCTCCTTATTTGATGGCTCAGTCTCTGCAAGCCCCCTGGGGGCTGGGGCAGCTGTTTCTGTTGGTCTTCTTGTGAGGTTCCTCGCACCTCCAGGGCCTTCCATCTTTTCCCCAACACTTACTCAGGATCGCTAGAGCTCTGCACCTTTCTTAGGTGCAAGTCTGAGCATCTGTCCAAGCTTATTTCTGGCTGGAGTCTCTGAGACAATGGTCAGGTTAGGGTCCAGGCAACCGGGTTTTACAGTCCCAATTCTGGGCGTTCTCAATGTGGTCAAATATCGTCCAACAGAGCCTGATATTCTTCTTCTGTGAGAGGAGCCTCGAGTGTTGGTTCGATCTGCTCCCATGGTACATCTGGGTCCAGAGCGGCTGGTCCCTGTTCCTCTTCCACTGTTCTCGCCAGTTGCTCCAGGAAGAGCTGGACAGGGCAGGAGTTGCTGGATTCTGGGTAGGCCTCTGTGAAGAAGGTGAGTTGGGGTCTTGACATCAACGCTTCTGCACATTGGCCTCCTGCAGAACCCGATGTCAACAAGCTGTCGCGGGAAGCCTCCTGCTCAATGCAACACGATGCTCCAGGAGCCCTTTCCGGGCCAGGAGAGGCAGGCAGGTCCTCACCTTTAGCTGTGCTGCCTCCAGCGCGGCCTTTCTGCCTGGCCTTTCTGTTCTGGAACCATATGTGGACGGTGTCCTCAGGCAAACCTGTGCTCAGGGCCAGTTGCACCCTCGTGGCATAGTCTGGGGATGGAGAGATCTCAAAAGCTTGCACTAGCATGCTGATCTGCGCTGGACTAAGCCGCGTTCGAGGCCTTCTCCGTTCTGAGGGCGGGCCTCTTGCTTGTTGTACCCTGGCGACAAGCTTTTCAGGAGGCTGTTGGGAGGCTTCATGGCTGGAGCCTGCGGTGGTCTGCTTTGAGGTCTTCCTCGACATGCCAGTTCTATTTCTGCGGTTTTGAAACCACACGCGGATGGAGGACTCTGGAACTCCGAATTCCCTGGCCAGTTCCTGCCTGGTCCTGAAGCTCGGGTAAGGTGTCTTGGCGAAAACTGAGAGCAAGACCTCCTTCTGCTTGGCCTGCCAAACAGTCTTTTGACGCCGGGATGTCTTTGCCGTGCTGCAGCCACCCACATCTGCCTGATCTTCCATCCTGCTGAAGACACTTTGACAGGATTTCTTCCTCTCCAGTGTGTACTCAGAACAACACCCAGGAAAGTGCAGACTATGGCAAATGCGTAAATTAGTCCGCTGCTCACCCTTAAATACCGACCTGAAGCCCCACCCACTCCCTCGAGGCCTCCAATTACAGGCCAAACCGTGGAACGCTCTTCTGCTTCCAAACTGTGAAACCCTTCCTTCCTCTTGCGAATTTTCCCATATCCCACCCTAAAGCAGCCTTTCCAGAAACAGTTGGCCTTGTGTTCTACCCAAATTCCACTGCTTAGCTCACAGTACGCACCTGTGTTGGCCCACAAGGAGTTTGAGGGGAGAGTCTAAGGCTCGGCTTCTGATGATCAGGCAAGGAGAAGAGGCATAAGCCAGGAGCAGTCTTTGCGTACTTTAACAAGGTCATTCATTCAGCTCTGGCTGATGCTCAAGGAGGAAAGTGGCTAGAACAGATCTTGCACTCTGTGTGTGCCGTCTGCCTTAAGTTCCTTTGAGCTCCAGTCACCCGGTGTATGATTTCAACAATCTAAATATGGTTAGGACCCTGCAAGTCTAAGCATTTGGGCAAAGAGTAGACTTATCCTGCAGAAAGACTCCTGGAATTATTTCTGAATTTCTCCTTCAGTGGCAGACTACAGAAGGTGTCAACTTCACTCTTGGACCCTCTGGTTCCACCTATTTAGTCCACCATACACTTTGTGCGTGTAGAAGGCAATCTCCCACAGCCTTTCTTGAATGTCTGATGGAGGCATACAGCTGGTTTACAACCTATGACCCTACCTCAGATGAGTGTAAGCCAATGGTGACTATAATCTTTATAGACCAGTCAGCCAGAGATATTTGTAGAAAGCTCCAGAAAATAAAGGGTTTACAGGACAAGTCGTTGAAGGATTTAGTGCAGGTGGCAGAAAAGGTTTTAGACAGCTGGGAGATGGAAGAAGAGAAAGAGGAAAGAAAGCAGAAAGAGCAGGAAGTGAGAGAAAGAGAAAGGAAAAGAGGCAAGACAGAAAGTTGACTAAGATCCTGGCCACTGTAGTGCAGTCATAATGATAGGGAGAGAGTTCCTGGAAATCAGAGGGGCCCTCTGTCTAAGGAATAGTATGCCTATTGCAAGGAGAAAGGACACTGGATCAAGAATTGTCCCAAAAGAAAATTGAAGCCCTACACCGGGACCTGGCACACTTCTGGGCCACCAATCCCCAGGTAACTCTTTTCTGATATGTGGATCATATACTATTAGCTGCAGATTATAAAGAAACCTTACTTGAAGCCACAGATCAGCTGTTGCAAGAGCTGGGTGACCTTGGCTATAGACTGTCGGCGAAAAATGCTCATCTCTGCAGGAAACAGGTCAGTTAAGAGGTGGCTATCGGAGGCTAGAAAAGAGACTGTATTTTATATTCCCCCTTCATGGACTACTGAACAACTGAGGGAAATTTTAAGTAAAGAAGTATTTGCCAAGATGGCAGCCCCTCTGTATCCCCTTACAAAGGGCATTGATTCTTGCATCTGGGGAAAGGATGAACAAGCTGCATTTGATAATATCAAACAAGCCTTAATGTCTGCCCCAGCTTTGGTACTCAGATTGTGACCAAAACCTTCCATCTCTATGTGGCCGAGAATCAGGGAATGGCCAACAGATGCTAACACAGTAAATTGGACCCTGGAAGAGACTAGTAGCCTATCTATCCAAAAACCTTGATTCAGCAGTGGCAGGATGGCCAACCTGCCTGTGAATAATAGCAGCAGTGGCGGCACTAGTAAACGATGCAGACAAACTGACTGTGGGACAGGACCTCACCATCTATGCTCGTCTTGCCCCTGAGAGTGTCATAAGGCAGCCAACTGATCGCTGGCTCATGAACACCTGTATGACATAATACCAGGCTTTGCTATTGAATAAAGGTAGAGTCACCCTTGCCCTGGCTATGGAGCTAAACCCTGCCACCTTATTGTAGGATCCAGAAATCCAGACCATGGAGCATGATTTGCAGGTTCTAGCAAAGGAACAGGGATGGCGAAAGGACTTGAAAGAGCAACCAATTCCTGATGCGGAGGTGACATACTATATGGATGGGAGCAGTTTTTTGTAGAACGGAAAGAGAAAGGCAGAGGCAGTGGTGGTAAATGGACATAAGGTATTCTGGGCCCAGGCGTTGCCGGAGGGCACATCTGTTCAGGGAGCTGAATCGATTGTTTTAATCCAAGCATTAACTCTGGAAAAGGGTAAAAAGACAAACATCTACACTGATAGTTGGTTCACTTACCAACAGCCCATGTACATGGGGCCATCTATCAGCAGAGAGGCCTGCTAACATCAGCCGGTAAAGAGATAAAAAATAAAAAATGAGATTCTGGCTTTGGTCAATGCCCTGTTGCTGCCCGACAAGGTAAGCATTATTCATTTCCCGGGACAGCAGAAGGGGACTTCCAGGGCAGCAAAGGGGGATAACATGGCCAATCGGGAGGCTAAAGCAGCTGCTAGAGGAAACTCTGTCCTGGTGGTACTAACTGCTGAACTGCCCAGAGAAGAATGACTAAACTACTCAGAAAGTGACTTAAAGTTAATATGGCAAAAAAAAAAAACAAAAAACAAAACAACAAAAAAAAACAAAAGGGGATATTTGACACCGACGTGGGGGCATGGATTTACTCCAAAGGTAAGATCATTCTACCCCAGGAAGATGCTGAGAGATTAATAACTCAGATGTATAAATGGATTCACTTGAAGGCAAAGAAATTGCCTAAGTTGTCCACCAATCCCAGTCCCTAATACTAAACCTCACCCCCTTGAGTGAGTGAGTGACTAGGGCGTGTGAACCTTGCCAGAGTGTAAACATAGGTAAGAATTTCCAGAGCCCAGGGAAGTGGCTGAGAGGAACTGTGGCAGCCTTTTTGGAGTATATGGCAAATTTTGAGTTAATGGCCTCTGAGCAGTGGAACGCTGCCTATTGGCTTTGGCTATTTTCCAAAGTCCAGTTTCTTATAAACTGACCTTGGTGGTCCTACAGCAGACTGCTCGGACCCTGAGAAACTGTATGCAACCATAGTAACCAGACAGCAGGCTCTGTGTAACCTTGAGTGAGCTCTCCTATGTTCTGACCAAGTAAAGCTCCTACATGAGAAACTGCTTGTACTTTTCTGCCTACTTAAGTGTTAACCTGACGTCCATTAAATCAACACCTGGATAAGCATGTAGACTTGGTGTCCTTCTCTGTGTCACCCTGTCTCTCTCTTTCTCCCAGCCCTCTCTCAGGTGGTATTCAGCTGTCACTGCTGGCCAGTGACAAGGAACTAGACCTGGAATGCATTGGGAAGTGGATTTCACTGAAAGTAAACCACCCAGGTACAGCAATAAATATCTCCTGGTTTTTGTAGACACTTTCTCAGGATGGGTGGAAGCTTTTCCCACAAAGAAAGAAACCTCCCTGGTCATGGCCAAAAAGATTCTGGAAGACATTTTTCCTCGGTTTGGTATTCCAAAGGTAATTGAGTCAGACAATGGGTCAACCTTCATTGCTCAGTTAAGCCAGGAGGTGGCCAGGTTTCTGGGGCTTGACTGTAAGTTACATTGTGCTTATAGACCCCAAAGTTCAGGACATTTAGAGAGAACGAATAGAACTCTCAAAGAGATTCTCACCAAGTTGAACATGGAGACTGGCGGTGACAGGGCAGTGCTCCTTCCCTTGGCCCTCTTTAGGGTCAGAAATACTCTCTCCATATAGGTTTAACACCCTTCGAACTACTATATGGGTTTCTGTTCCCTGACTCTTTTGGGTACCCCCTTGATAAAACTAGTGGTAAATCTGACTTGTACAGGCTGAAAGAATTGCAGCTTATTCAGAAAGAAATTTGGAGCAAGGTTGGCAGTGCATATGTGCCTGGGTCCTTTTAGGTGCCCCATCAGTTCCACGTTGAAGATCTGGTATATGTGCAGTGACATGGCAGCCAGAATCTGGAACCTCAGTTGAAGGGTCCTTATTACATCTTCCTCACCACGCCAACTGCCGTCAAAATAGAGGGCATCATAGCTTGAATCCACCTGTCACATGTTAAGCCGGCTTTTCATCAACCTGCAACACCTGGAAACTCCAAGCCTCCAGCTACCGGCTGAAACTGAAACTCATCAGGGACAATAAACTCTCAGACAAGAACTCCCCTTTTTCTGGGAAAGTATAAGTGCAGTTCAGGTCCTGATGCTCCAGAAAGAGTATCAACCTCTCCATGAGATTGATCCACAATTTTAGGGTTAAAATTGAGGCAAAAAGGGGGGGGTGAGAGACCACCTGGGAATGAGAAAAACAACAGTGATTATTTGAATTGAAGTCAGGTGTAGATAACTCTTGAAGGAAAGGGTCAACTGTTCTGAGAACAGCTATCTACAACCACCTGTAAACTATCTACAACCAGCTGTATACTACCTAAAACCAGGTGTAAACTATCTTCATGCTATTCTTGCTGAACAATCAATGTATAGAGCAAAAGTGGTTTCAATTTCAGGTATAAAACCCTGTCCTTTGCATATTTAGGGCTGTCTCCTGTCTTTGTAGGGGGACCCTATAGAAATTGGAATAAAACTCTTGCTTTTGCCTCAAGTTGTGGTCTATGAGTGTTCCTGGGAAGTGCACAATCCTGAGCTCCTGAGCAGTGAGACTCCAGGTCTAACAACATGAAACTAAAACGCTTTTGCCATCCATTCTTTAGGTGGTGAAGCAGCTTATAAAATGGGAAACCACTGTTCCAGCTATGCAACAGACAGGTTTATATCTAGACCATTCAAAGAAGTCATAAAATGTAAACATGAAGAAACAAACAAACAAACAATCTAGAAAAGATCATCCTGAGTGAGGTATCTCAGAAGCAGAAAGACATACACGGTATATACTCGATTTTAAGTGGAGGCTAGACCTATAATATAGGATAAACATACTAAAATCTATAAGAAGATAAACAAAAAGATAAACAAGAAAGAGGACCTGGGTTAAGATGATCAATCCTCACTTAAAAAGACAAATGGGATGGACATAGGAGAAAACAAGAAACAGGACCCTAGCCTACCACAGAGGACCTGGGAAAGACTCTACCTAGTAGTATATCAAAGCAGGTGCTGAGACTCATAACCAAACCTTGGGCAGAGCACAGGGAATCATATAAAAAAAGGGAAAGTTAGTGTGACCTGGAGAGGGCAGGAACTCCACAAGGACCAAATATATCAGGGCACAGGGGTCTTTTATGAGACTGTATCTCCAACCAAGGACAATGTACGCATAGAACCTAGCACCCCTGCTCAAATATAGTCCTGTATATTAGCTCTGTATCCAAGTGGGTACCATACTAAGTGGAACAGGGACTATTACAGACATGAACTCAATGGCTGGCTCTTTGACTTCCCCCCTCACAAGGCAGGATCAGATTTGCTAGGCCACAGAGGAGGACATTGCAGCAAACCTAATGATGCCTGATAATCCAGGGTCAGTTGGAACAGGCAGAAGCCCTCGCCTATCAGTAGACTTGGAAAGGTGTAGTAGATAAGGGAAGGAGGGTAGGAAAGGGAGGGAATGAGAGGACTGGTCTACAGCTTGGATACAAAGTTAATAAACTGTATCTAATATTAAAAAAATAAAAAGTATAAAAGTGGAACATAAAACAAAGTTCCTAAAGATGAAACACAAAATGCTGACAGTTTTTTGTTTCTTTGAAAACAGAATTTTTTTCTGAACAATTTTCGTGTCCCAGGCTCTCTTTATAGAACAACCTGTGCTTGAACTCACAGAGATCCACCTACCTTTAACTTCCTGAGTGCTAGGAATGCAGGCGCTCACCAACAGCCCTAGCTGCTGACAGTTTATTTAGTTTTAGCATTTTATTTTTGTTGTTGTTTCATGCACTACATCTGAACTGCAGTTTCCTCTTCCTCCACTTCTCAAAGACACAATCTATCCACCACTACTCTGCCCAGCTCACCTCTCCTTCATCCACTGCTTTTTTTCCATTTGTTTTATTTTCAATGAAAAAAAATGTGATGGCATAGCAAGTTATAATAACACTAGGAACAATCCCTCACATCAGAGTTGGTCAAAGCAATACATGAGGAGAGAAAGTGTAGCTAAAGCAGGAAAAAGAGTCAGAGACACCCCCATTCTCACTGTTGGAAGTCCCTCAGCGACATCAGGATAATAATCATAAGGTGTATGCCAACAACTTAGCTCACAAGACTCATAGAATGTTTATGTTTTTGTCCTTGAGTCTCTGATCCCCTATGAACTCAGTTGACTCAGTGGGCCATGTGCTTGTTGTGTCCTTAATATCTCTGATTCCTACAATATATATTCCCTCATTTGTGGGGTTCCCCTGGATACATCATTGTGTTTGGATAAGGGTCTCTGCATCTGTTCCCATGAGATGCCTCGTGATGTCTCTCTGATGACAACTGGGCTAGGCACTCATCAATGATTATAGCATAGTATCTTTCATTGTCATTTTTTGTCTGTCAGGTTTACAGATATCGTGTGTCTCTAGGTGATCTTGACTCTGGTTCATGGTCATCCAGGCAGTGTCAGGCATGGACTTCCCCTCATGGTGTGGGCCTCAAATTGTTTTCTGGAGTGTATTTCACATTATTGGGTTGGGGTTTTCCTTCTAGTATCTTCTGTAGGGCTTGATGGCTGCATATATACTGGGTATAGTAGTCTGGGTTGGCATCAGTGGTCTCTTAGTGTCTGTATGATATCCATCCAAGCCCTTCTGGCTTTCATAGTCTCTGCTGAGAATTCTAGTGTGATTCGGATAGGTCTACTCATTATTTGAATGCTATTTTGGTATTAGCAGTGTCATGCATAGAACAATTAATTTTCATGGTGTCATCCCCATATAAAATAGAATCTCTGTAACCTAAGAAAATAAAAAATGAACACACTATAATGTGTGTTGAGTGAATTAAGATGAAGAAGGGACTAATTTGAGGTAAAAATAAACTATATATAAATGCTGCAAAAATTAAAATACTTGTAATTCAATTATATTTTAGAATATAACTGCATCAAAAAATTTAATTCCTAGTCCATCAATATACCCCAAAATGTATGTAGCATTTTGATTTTGCATGGTGATGAATATTTTTTCTATAACTCCTCATATGTCGATTACTGTTGTTTAAGTGATTCCTGAATGAATTACATAACATTATTAATAGCAGAAAATTTGGTAGTTCTATGTGAAAGATAATTATATGCATAGTTTATTTTCCCTCTAACACTGTCTTTATAGGAAAGGATTTATGAGAATGATTTACAATCTGTGAGTTAATTAATTCAACAGTGGATGGCTAAAAATGGAAAATCGAGGAATCTATCAGTGGCTTAGTCCATGAGGCTGGTTGGCACAACTCACCTTCAAATACACTGAAATCCTCAAGAAGAAGGTTCTATAGTCAATGAAGAAATAGACTTGCTACCAAAGCAAAAGGGAACAGGCAAAGAGTAAAATATTCCTTCTTCCATGTCCTTGTATAGGTTTCCAGTAGAAGATGAGGCAAAGGTGAGTGGTTGGTTTTGCAGTGTGAAGATATGGATTAAAGGTTTGTTTTTCAGCCTTATAGATCCAGAAGAGAAGTAGAGAAGACTATTTCAAATAAGCAAGAGTACTTTACAATTGTGTCCTTAATTTGGGTGTTTTGCTTAATTCCATATGCAGTCAAGTTAAAAACCAAGAGTCATGATCACACCTCTTTTCAGCTTGAAAGATAATCATATCTCCTCTTTACATTAACTTCCAAATGAAAAGAATAACAGGTCATAGTAATGCCTAAAAATAATTTAATGACGCAGAGTACAACAGCAGACAAATTACATATTTATCTTGATAATAACTGAAGCTAGCATTATATAATTGTCCTTCAAAACCGTCCAGGTTAGAAACAACAAAATCCAGGTTAGAAACAACTCTCCACCGCCGCTGGGCCACTCCACAACACCTCCCTCGTAGGGCAACCCACATTAAGCACAAGGATTCACCTCCCACCTGCTACGTGTATGTAGGGTCCCTAGGTCCAGACCAAGCATGCTCCTTATTTGATGGCTCAGTCTCTGCAAGCCCACTGGGGGCTGGGTCACCTGTTTCTGTTGGTCTTCTTGTGAGGTTCCTCGCACCTCCAGGGCATTCCATCTTTTCCCCAACACTTACTCAGGATCCCTAGAGCTCTGCACCTTTCTTAGGTTCAAGTCAGAGCATCTGTCCAAGCTCATTTCTGGCTGGAGTCTCTGAGACAATGGTCAGGTTAGGGTCCAGGCAACGGGGTTTTACAGTCCCAATTCTGGGCGTTCTCAATGCTGTCAAATATCGTCCAACAGAGCCTGATATTCTTCTTCCGTGAGAGGAGCCTTGAGTGTTGGTTCGATCTCCTCCCATGGTACATCTGGGTCCAGAGTGGCTGGTCCCGTTTCCTCTTCCACTGTTCTCAACAGTTGCTCCAGGAAGAGCTGGACAGGGCAGGAGTCGCTGGATTCTGGGTAGGCCTCTGTGAAGAAGGTGAGCTCGGGTCTTGACATCAACACTTCTGCACACTGGCCTCCTGCAGAACCCGATGTCAACAAGCTGTCCCGGGAAGCCTCCTGCTCAATGCAACACGATGCTCCAGGAGCCCTTTCCGGGCCTGGAGAGGCAGGCAGGTCCTCACCTTTAGCTGTGCTGCCTCCCGCGCGGCCTTTCTGCCTGGCCTTTCTGTTCTGGAACCATATGTGGACGGTGTCCTCAGGCAAACCTGTGCTCAGGGCCAGTTGCACCCTCGTGGCATAGTCTGGGGATGGAGAGATCTCAAAAGCTTGCACTAGCATGCTGATCTGCGCTGGACTAAGCCGCGTTCGAGGCCTTCTCCGTTCTGAGGGCGGGCCTCTTGCTTGTTGTACCCTGGCGACAAGCTTTTCAGGAGTCTGTTGGGAGGCTTCATGCCTGGAGCCTGCGGTGGTCTGCTTTGAGGTCTTCCTCGACATTCCAGTTCTATTTCTGTGGTTCTGAAACCGCACGCGGATAGAGGACTCTGGAACTCCGAATTCCCTGGCCAGTTCCTGCCTGGTCCGGAAGCTCGGGTAAGGTGTCTTGGCGAAAACTGAGAGCAAGACCTCCTTCTGCTTGGCCTGCCAAACAGTCTTTTGACGCCGGGATGTCTTTGCCGTGCTGCAGCCACCCACATCTGCCTGATCTTCCATCCTGCTGAAGACACTTTGACAGGAGTTCTTCCTCTCCAGTGTGTACTCAGAACAACACCCAGGAAAGTGCAGACTATGGCAAACGCGTAAATTAGTCCGCTGCTCACCCTTAAATACCGACCTGAGGCCCCACCCACTCCCTCAAGGCCTCTAATTACAGGCCAAACCGTGGAACGCTCTTCTGCTTCCAAACTGTGAAACCCTTCCTTCCTCCTGCGAATTTTCCCATATCCCACCCTAAAGCAGCCTTTCCAGAAACAGTTGGCCTTGTGTTCTACCCAAATCCCACTGCTTAGCTCACAGTACGCACCTGTGTTGGCCCATAAGGAGTTTGAGGGGAGAGTTTAAGGCACGGCTTCTGATGATCAGGCAAGGAGAAGAGGCATAAGCCAGGAGCAGTCTTTGCCTACTTTAACAAGGTCATTCATTCAGCTCTGGCTGATGCTCAAGGAGGAACGTGGCTAGAACAGATCTTGCACTCTGCGTGTGCCATCTGCCTTAAGTTCCTTTGAGCTCCAGTCTCCCGGTGTATGATTTCAACAATCTAAATATGGTTAGGACCCTGCAAGTCTAAGCATTTGGGCAAAGAGTAGACTTATCCTGCAGAAAGACTCCTGGAATTATTTCTGAATTTCTCCTTCAGTGGGAGGCCACAGAAGGTGTCAAGTTCCCCCTTGGTTCCTCTGTTTCCACCTATTTAATCCACCATACACTTTGTCCTACTGGAGAAATTTTACAGATTCCTAGAAACTGTATGAACCTTCAGAAGCACACATTGTGGTTCCCAAGACTTTTGGGAGAGGATACTGAAGTCATTTCCTTCATTTCAAGGAACAACATTTGTTGCTGCCATTAATTTGGATCTCTGATCATTAGGCACTGTTTTCCAGAACACACAATTTCCGGTACTGCCAAATGTGCCTGTTGTTCTTCAGGGTGTAGCTTTGCCCTAGATGGAGGAGAACAGTAACAGCTGAGAAATTCTAACTCTGCCTTATTTTTGCATCTCATGTTTTACATGTGCCATAATTTTAACTTTTTCCTTGCAGTCCCCATCAACAGTACCTGGGTGTACAATAGATAATAGAAGTTATTCTGCTTCTTCCAGAGACCCGCTTTACCATCCCTGAATACACAGGTCCATAAACAGCTGTATTTCCTTTGTAACATAGTAGCCTTCTGGATAGGGTTAGAGGTTTATCTGCAGCCAGATGCAAAGCTGTGCTGCTGCATGCAGTGGTGTGTATCAAGTCTAAAATCCTCAGTTGATATTTTCCTACATGCCTAGTACCTCATGGCTGCCTGATGGGAGACAGCTCGTACTGTTGCATGAGGGGCCTAAGCCTGACAGGCCCCTCTGTTTGTTTCCTGATGGCAAGAGGTTAGCCTGTTTGTCCCTCTTGGGCAGTGATCCCTAGTCCAGTGCTTTCCCTTGCCACAGCTGCCATGAAACCCCGGGAACCTTTGCATTCCCTTGGAGCCAGAATCTGCTTGTTCCCTTCTGTGAGTAAAGGGACCACTTGTCTCTGTGTTAACACACCTCCTATTTTGGGTTCTAGAGATTTTAACCTCACAGTTTTTCTTTTTTTTTGGTAAATGCCCGGATTCACCCAAATTAGCACACCAGGTGTTTTGAGAACTGGGAACTCTAGCTGTAGCTTGTCCTGTGAGGTCGGCATGATGCTCCTGAGAGCCAATAGCAGTTGTCTCTCTTAATTATTCATCTCTTGGGGCCGCTCCTCCTTTTCTTGCTCTAAATGCTCTCCTACATGTGGTATTTGCAGTATCATGGGCCAATAATTGCATCAGTGTTTATCTGGTGTCAGTCTGGTACTGCCCTCTTTAGAGCTGAACCCAATCTCTGTATGAAGTTGGTGAACAGTCTTCTCCAGGGCCTTGAATTACCTTACTGAATGAGGCAGTTGTTTTGCACAGGCTCCTAAACAGATCCCTGCACCCTTAACACTGCAACATGACATTATTCAGTGACTTCATCATCAGAACAAATGAGGGACCACCTGGGAATGAAAAAAAACAACTGTGATTATTTGAATTGAAGCCAGGTGCTGATCGCTCTTGAAGGGCAGGATGAACTCTTCTGAGAAACAACCAACTGTAAAGTACAGAGCAAAAGTGATTTGATTTTCAGGCATAAAAACCCTGTGCTTTGCATGTTCAGGGTCATGTCCTGTCTTTGGAGGTGCGACCTATCTCGACAGCAATAAAACCTTTTGCTATTGCATTGAGATGCGGTCTGTGAGTGTTCCTGTGAAGGGTGCAATCCTGAGCTCCTGAGCA
This sequence comes from Meriones unguiculatus, assembly GCF_030254825.1. NCBI lineage: Eukaryota > Metazoa > Chordata > Mammalia > Rodentia > Muridae > Meriones > Meriones unguiculatus. Next base: position 17,365 of record NW_026843733.1, read on the forward strand.
GTGAGACTCCAGGTCTAACAACAGGAGACTAAAATGCTTTTGCTATCCATTCTTTAGGTGGTGAAGCAGCTTATAAAACGGGAAACCTATTTACCAGCTGTGCAACAGACAGGTTTTTATCTAGTCCATTCAAAGAAAACATGAGATATAAACATAAAGAAACAAGAAAAATCTAGAAAAGATCATCCTGAGTAAGGTTTCCCAGAAGCAGAAAGACATACATGGTATACACTCACTTTTAAGTGGATGCTAGACCTATAACATAGGAAAAACATACTAAAATCTGTACACCTAAAGATGACAAACAAGAAAGAGGACCTGGGTTAAGATGATCAATCCTCCCTTAAAAAAACAAATGGGATGGACATAGGAGAAAACAAGAAACAGGACAGAAGCCTACCACAGAGGCCCTGTGAAAGACTCTACCTAGCAGTGTATCAAAGCAGATGCTGAGACTCATAACCAAACCTTGGGCAGAGCACAGAGAATCATATGAAAGAAGGGGTTGTTTGTGTGACCTGGAAAGGAAAGGAACTCCACAAGAACCAAATATATCAGGGCACAGGGGTCTTTTATGAGACTGTATCTCTACCCAAGGACCATGTATGCATGTAACCTAGCACCCCTGCTCAAATATATCCATGTCAGCTCTGTATCTAAGTGGGTACCATACTAAGTGCAACAGGGACTATTTTGGACATGAACTCAATGGCTGGCTCTTTGACCTCCCCCCTCCCAAGGGAGGATCAGACTTGCTAGGCCACAGAGGAGGACATTACAGCCAGCCCTGATGATACCTGATAAGCTATGGTCAGTTGGAACAGGAGGAGGCCCTTCCCTATCAGTGGACTTGGAAAGGGGTAGGGAGGAGATGAGAGGGTGGGTGGGAAAGGGACGAAATGAGGGACTGGGCTACAGCTAGGATACAAAGTTAATAAACTGTATCTCATATTAAAAAATAAAAAAATTAAAAAAGTAGGACATAAAACAAAGTTCCTAAAGATGAAACACAAAATGCTGACAGTTTTTTGTTTGTTTGAAGACAGGATTTTTCTGAATAATTTTGGCTGTCCTGGACTCTGTTTGTAGAACAGCCTGTGCTCTCTGTGCTCACAGAGACCCACCTACCTTTAACTTCATGGTGCTAGCACTGCAAGTACTCACCAACAGCCCTAGCTGCTGATAGTTTATTTTGTTTTAGAATTTTATTTTTTGTTCTTGCTTCATGCACTACATCCCAACTGCAGTTTCCTGTTCCTCCATTCCTCCTAGCCACAATCTATCCACCTCTACTCTGCCCAACTCACCCCTCCTTCAGATCCACTGCTTCTTTATTTTCAATGAAAAAAAATTCTGATGGCATAACAAGTTACAATAAGACTAGGAACAATCCCTCACATCAGAGTTGGTCAAAGCAATACATGAGGAAAGTGTAGCTAGAGCAGGAAAAAGAGTCAGAGTCATCCCCCGACACACACACACACACTCACTGTTGGAAGTCCCTCAGCAACATCTAAGATGTATGCAGACAACCTAGCTCACAAGACTCATAAAATGTTTGCCTTTTTCTTTCAGTCTCTGTGATCCCCTATGAGCCCAGTTGACTTAGTGAGCCATGTTCTTGTTCTGTCCTTGATATCTCTGATTCCTACAATACATATACCATCATTTGTGGCGTTCCCCTAGATACATAATTGTGTTTTGCTGTGGGTCTCTGCATCTGCTCCCATCAGATGCCGGGTGATGTCTCTCTGATGACAACTGGGCTAGGCACTCATATATGATTATAGCAGAGTATCTTTCATTGACATTTTTTTTGCCTGTCATGTTTACAGATATCGTGTGTCTCTACACTATCTTGACTCTGGTTCATGGTCATCCAGGCAGTGTCAGGCATGGACTTCCCCTCATGGTGTGGGCCACAATGTGTTTTCTGGAGTGTATTTAATATTAATGGGTTGGGGTTTTCCTTCTAGTATCTTCTGTAGGGCTGGATGGCTGCATATATACTGGGTATAGTAGTCTGGGTTGGCATCAGTGGTCTCTTAGTGTCTGCATGATATCCATCCAAGCTCTTCTGGCTTTCATAATCTCTGCTGAGAATTCTAGTGTGATTCTGATAGGTCTACTTATTATTTGAATGATGTTTTGGTATTAGCAGTGTCATGCATAGAACAGTTAATTTTCATGATGTCATCCCCATATAAAATAGAATCTCTGTAACCTATGAAAATGAAAAATGAACACACTTTAATGTGTGTTGAGGGAATTAAGACAAAGAAGGGACTAATTTGAGGTAAAAATAAACTATATATAAATGCTGCAAAAAATTAAAATACTTGTAATTCAATTACGATATTTTAGAATATAACTGCATCAAAAAAATTAATTCCTAGTCCATCAATATACCCAAAAAGTTATGTAGCATTTTGACTTTGCATGGTGATGAATATTTTTTCTATAACTCCTCATATGAAAATTATTGTTGTTTAAGTGATTCCTGAATGAATTACATAACATTATTAAAAGCAGAAAATTTGGTAGTTCTATGTGAAAGATAATTATATGCATAGTTTATTTTCCCTCTAACTCTCTCTTTATAGGAAAGGATTTATGAGAATGATTTACAATCTGTGAGTCAATTAATTCAACAGTGGATGGCTAAAAATGGAAAATCAAGGAATCTATCAGTGGCTTGGTCCATGAGGCTGGTTGGTGCAACTCACCTTCAAATACACTGAAATCCTCAAGAAGAAGGTTCTATAGTCAATGAAGAAATAGACTTGCTACCAAAGCAAAAGGGAACAGGCAAAGAGTAAAATATTCCTTCTTCCATGTCCTTGTATAGGTTTCCAGTAGAAGATGAGGCAAAGGTGAGTGGTTGGTTTTGCAGTATGAAGATATGGATTAAAGGTGTGTTTTTCAGCCTTATAGATCCAGAAGAGAAGTAGAGAAGACTACTTCAAATAAGGAAGAGTACTTCACAATTGTGTCCTTAATTTGGGTGTTTTGCTTAATTCCACATGCAGTCAAGTTAAAAACCAAGACTCATGATCACACATCTTCTCAGCTTGAAGGATAATCATATCTCCTCTTTACATTAACTTCCAAATGAAAACAATAACCAGGTCATAGTAATGCCTAAAAGTAATTTAATGATGCAGAGTACAATAACAGACAAATTACATATTTATCCTCATCATAATTGAAGCTAACATGATATAACTGTCCTTCAAAAACCGTCCAGGTTAGAAACAACAAAATCCAGGCTAGAAACAACTCTCCACTGCCACTGGGCCACTCCACAACACCTCCCTCATAGGGCAACCCACATTAAGCACAAGGATTCACCTCCCACCTGCTACGTGTGTGCAGGGTCCTTAGGTCCAGACCAAGCATGCTCCTTATTTGATGGCTCAGTTTCTTCAAGCGCCCTGGGGTCTTGTGAGGTTCCTCGCACCTCCAGGGCCTTCCATCTTTTTCCCAACACTTACTCAGGATCGCTAGAGCTCTGCACCTTTCTTAGGTGCAAGCCTGAGCATCTGTCCAAGCTCATTTCTGGCTGGAGTCTCTGAGACAATGGTCAGGTGAGGGTCCAAGCAACAGAGTTTTACAGTCCCAATTCTAGGGGTTACCAATGGGGTCAAATATCATACAACAGAGACTGATATTCTTCTTCCGTGAGAGGAGCCTCAAGTGTTGGTTCGATCTGCTCTCATGGGTCATCTGGGTCCAGAGCAGCTGGTACCTGTTCCTTGACTTCCGCTGTACTCAGCAGTTGATCCAGGAAAAGCTGTGCAGGGCAGGAGTTGCTGGGTTCTGGGTAGGCCTCTGTGGAGAAGGTGAGCTCGGATGTTGGCATCAACGTTTCTCCATACTCGCCTCCTGCAGAACCCAGTGTCAACAAGCTGTCGCGGGAAGCCTCCTGCTCAATGCAATACGATGCTCCAGGAGCCCTTTCTGGGCCAGGAGAGGCAGGCAGGTCCTCACCTTTAGCTGTGCTGCCTCCAGCGCGGCCTTTCTGCCAGGCCTTTCTCTTCTGGAACCATATGTGGTCGGTGTCCTCAGGCAAACCTGTGCTCAGTGCCAGTTGCACTCTCGTGGCATAGTCTGAGGATGGAGAGATCTCAAAAGATTAGCATGCTGATCTGCGCTGGACTAAGCCGCGTTCGAGGTCTTCTCCGTTCTGAGGGCGGGCCTCTTGCTTGTTGTACCCTGGCGACAAGCTTTTCAGGAGGCTGTTGGGAGGCTTCATGGCTGGAGCCTGCGGTGGTCTGTTTTGAGGTCTTCCTCGACACGCCAGTCTTATTTCTGCAGTTTTGAAACCACATGCAGATGCAGGACTCTGGAACCCCAAATTCCCTGGCCAGTTCCTGCCTGGTCCTGAAGCTCAGGTAAGGTGTCTTGGCAAAAACTGAGAGCAAGACCTCCTTATTCTTAGCCTGCCAAACAGTCTTTAGACGCCGGGATGTCTTTATCTTACTGCAGCCACCCACATCTGCCTGATCTTCCATCCTGCCGAGGACACTTTGATAGGAGTTCTTCCTCTCCAGTGTGTACTCAGAACAACACCCAGGACAGTGCAGGCTATGGCAAATGCGTAAAGGGGTCCGCTGCTCACCCTTAAATACCGACCTAGGCCCCACCCACTCCCTTGAGGCTTCCAATTACAGGCTAAACCGTGGAACGCCCTTCTGCTTCCAAACTGTGAAACCCTTCCTTCCTCCTGCGAATTTTCCCATATCCCACCCTAAAGCAACCTTTCCAGATACAGGTGGTCTTGTGTTTTACCCAAATTCCACTGCTTAGCTCACAGTACGCACCTGTGTTGGCCCACAAGGAGTTTGAGGGGAGAGTCTAGGGCACGGCTTCTGATGATCAGGCAAGGAGAAGGGGCAGAAGCCAGGAGCAGTCTTTGCCTACTTTAACGAAGTCATTCATTCAGCTCTGGCTGATGCTCAAGGAGGAACGTGGCTAGAACAGATCTTGCATTCTGCGTGTGCTTCTGCCTTAAGTTCCTTTCAGCTTCAGTCTCCCGGTGTATGATTTCAACAATCTAAATATGGTTAGGAAACTGCAAGTATAAGCATTTGGGCAGAGAGGAGACTTATCCTGCAGAAAGACTCCTGGAATTATTTCTGAATTTCTCCTTCAGTGGCAGGCTACAGAAGGTGTCAACTTCCCTCTTGGACCCTCTGGTTCCACCTATTTAATCCCCCATACACTTTGTCCTACTGGAGAAATTTTACAGATTCCTAGAAACTGTATATGAACCTTCAGAAGCACACATTGTGGATCCCAAGACTTTTGGGAGAGGATACTGAAGTCATCTCCTGCATTTCAATGAACACCACTTGTTGCTGCCATTAATTTGGATCTCTGATCATTAGACACTGCTTTCCAGAACACACAATTTCCGGTACTGCCAAATGTGCCTGTCCTTCCTAAGGGTGCGGCTTTGCCCTAGATGGAGGAGAACAGTAACAGCTGAGCAATTCTACCCCTGCCTTATTTTTGCATCTCGTGTTTTACATGCACCATGATTTTAACTTCTTCCTTGCAGTCCCCATCTATAGTACCTGGGTGTACAATAGATCCTGTAGAAGTTATTCTGCTTCTTCCAGAGATCCTCTTTAGAATCCCTGAATACACAGGTCCATAAACTGCTGTATTTCCTTTGTGACATAGAACCCTTGTGCTTAGGGTCAGCGGTTTATATGCAGCCAGATGCAAAGCTG
>NW_026843734.1:0-21809 GCF_030254825.1 Meriones unguiculatus
AGAAGTGCAGGCAAGTAGCCTCTAAAAGTATAGAAATGACGTAGATATTTGGCTGCCTGGACACTTCCTCAGAATCCTTCCAAATTGTTTGCTGCAACACCTTTAGCCTTCTGGCTCAGAACATTTGTCAGACTTTTCTTTGAAGCAAGTTAAAGACTTGCCTACCTTGTCCTTGCAAAGATCTGCAGTCAAATTTCCAGTGTGCCATTTGTCCTGTTTGGACAGCATTGAGGCTCTAATAGATGGGAAGGGATTTTCTCACCCAGTGGGTGGGATACTGTCCAGTCTTAAGAAAGCTAGCTGGTAACATGTGCTTTCCAGTATCTGCATGCTAACACAAGTTCAGGGCTTATCTGAAGTCTTGACAGGAGCAGTTTGCAGTGCTGGACAATCTAGCTAGCCATTTTTAAGTGGCCCCCGTAGCAGATTTTTGAAGAAGCATTGTCAGTAAGGCCATCTGTGAGGCAGGATCACCTGGGCTAGTTGTCTTCTCTGTTTTGGTGTCTGGTTCTCTTGATCTGCAAAAGAATAACTTCCAAGGGCATCATATATGTTTTATATTCAAGATAAATGTACGGTCTGTATACTGAGCACAGTTCAGTCTCAGAGATATTCCCCTGGGCAGGATCAGCAAACTAGGTTACCTGGCCTGTTTGGCCTTTTCGATTTCCCTTTTATCTGTCTGCAGCCAGGATCTTTAGGAGGTCTTCCCCATCAAATCTGATTTCTTTCAGTTTAGACGGAATATATAGCGTTTTGTGTCATGTTGAACCAAGAGCATATTCTCCAGCCCAACACATTATATTTCCTGACATACATTTTGGAATTGGGACATTTATGTGTTGATCTGACTCAGCAGTCTTTTTTAAACTCCAATGTATGTTAGCTGGTGTGTGCGACTTTTCTCATTTAGACAATTTTTAAAAAATCATTTTTTAATCTATTTTGTGGAGATATTATTTTGCCTATCTGTTTTATGGCCACCCTTTTAAAATGTTTAGATCTTTTCATAACTGTTTGACCTTCAGAATTATATTTTATATTTTGGAAAGCTTTCATGTCATAATGTCTAGAACATTGTTGCATTCCAATGGGTAAACATGCTGAAGCGCCATTAACCTCAATGTGCAGAGGTATCTCGAACACAGTTGCCATCTCTAACAATTGCATGACCTTAGAATGATGCTTTCCAGAATTTAAGGCAATAGGACGATGGAATTCTGTATATCAACCTATGGCATGGTACATATGCTTCAGTTCCCCAAACCCTGCAAAATGGAGCACACATGTCACTGCATGACCTCGTTCTGAGGCAATGCCAATTAGAATCTTCATTTCTACTTTAGCATATCGTTTTTCTGAACCTTGATAATACACATACAATGCCCAGTCTGACCAAGTTGGCCTCTTGCCGAAGCTTTTCTATCCAGCGTGTCAACGAAACGCATTTCTGCAATTTCTTTAAGCCTTTGTGGATTTGCCTCATCTGGAGCTATCTCTTTTGGTGTTATTTTAATTCCAGATTGGAGTTCTCTGAAGGTTTCCTATTTTGTTTCAAACATTCCTCAAACCTATGTTCTGTGTCCTTTAATATAGTCTATAATTTCTCAATCTCTTCCTTCTCCAAGTCTGTCTATTCCTGATTTCTCCCAAAGAGGATATAAAAAACTGTAATCATTGGTGCTATAAATTATATGTATGCTAAGAGAAACAAAGTCAAATGGAATCCAGAAGCACTGTGTCACTGTGCCTTCCTCCATTTTCAACACAGAAATTAATTTTCTTTAATCTCAAAATCTCATCCTAAGGACCTTACTTTCTTAGACTCAGCTTCCCTTCTAGACCTCACCAGTTCAGGTGCTTGAAGCTTCTCCATTTGTGTTTGGCTCCTGCTTCCAAGGAGAGGCTTTTATCTGCCTTCCTCACTGGATTCTCACCCCTCACCAACTCTGGTTAGTTACTGGATCCACAAGTGTTTGCTCCCCTTAGGTTGCCTCTGTCATGTGTGCACTAGACCTTTCTCAAAGAGATTCATCATTTTTTCTTGGCTAGAAAGTTCTGGCTTTGAGAACTTTGCCTGTGTTAAAGAGCCACTTTCTTTTTATTTGTAAGTGCTAAGTTCCTGAAGGGACTGCCTCTGTTTTCTCTCTCTGTGTTTTGTAACAGTGTTTGTCTTTCTGCAGCAGGCTTGAGATCTGGCTGCTTCTTCTGAACAGGAAGCTGTGAGCTTCTACCTTATAAACTGGGGTTCCTCTCTTTTTGTACAGAACTAAGAAACTGCTCTGTACTTTTGTTTTCTACATAAACTATTGCTAGAATACTGTAAATTCTGCCCCACTGTGGTACGCCATTTGTTATGCTTATTCTTATACCACTGTGTTAATTTCTCGGTTTCTCTTTTAACCCAACTAACATACAAAAAAATGAGATTCTGTAATATTTGCTTAATAATAAGCTTCACAACAAGAGAACTGAGTAGTTATTACTTGACTCTTAACCCTTTGAGCTGATCTGCTTTTCTCCCAGCATACATCCCAGGATAATTGCTCTTCGTAACTTTCCTGCTAAGCTCTCTCTCCTGGTCTGTCTCCTGGTCCTCTCCTGTGGCTGAATCTCCAAGCCTAATTCCCTAATTCCTCTTCTAAATCCTTCTCCTCTGTCTGTCAGGAAGTCCAGCCTTATTTATCTGTCCTGCTCAGCAACTGGTTATAGCTGCTTTATTGATGTATCAGGGGATCACCGGGGAGCAAAGTTCATACAACATTAAGTAGGAGATTCTCAGAACAAGGCTTCCAACCACAAAAGAGAATAGTGAAATAGGCGTTTTAATTACACAATAACCTTATCCCTACCGAAAACATTGGTAAGAAACCTGTGAGCTTCACATAAGAATTTTTATATTTTCATATATAATGCAGGGAATAATTATAATTTTACTCAGATCATACACGGTTAAACAGCTAGTTTGTTCACCAAGTGATGAATACTTTTTGAACAGTTTTGCCTGGTATTACAGATTGCTTTTTACACATACACTTAATATTCACCATTATCCCAATTATATTGCATTGGATTCTACTTTAATGACAATCTCTTTTAAACATAGTCATAATATTCATGGTTCTTGATCCTAACATTAGAGTTGATTTTTACGTCTTGCATAAATTTTAGAATTTTACATTTTATATAGTTACATATGACATATTTATAAATAATGCTATATTTATGTTCATCTTTATATGTATATATTTGTGGAGAGCCGAGACTCAGACGCCACTAGGTGGCGCTGACATCTCGCCCTCAAAACTGTAAACCTCCAGTGTGCATGTGCAGATTGCGTAAGCATGCTAAGGATTGCGTAAGCATGCCGGGTAAGAGTGAGCAGCCAGTCAGGGTATTGACACATCACAAGCCCGTTAAGCATGATGGGCCCAAGTCCTCCGGCGGGGTAAAAGTGAGCAGCCAGTCAGGGTATTCACACGTCACTCAGGTGCGACCCGGGCTTATATAAACAGCGCCACATCGGGGGCTCCCTCTCTCCTCCCCTCTCCTCTTCCCTCTCCTCCTTCCCCATTTCCCTGCCCGGGGCCTTGGCCCGCGGGACATTGCCCGTGCCCGCGAGGTGGCCGGGCGGCCTCTCTCCTCTCCGTTTTCATCACTTGACTAATAAAGATTTTGTTGCTGAAGAATTCCTGTGGTCGCGTGCATTTCTGCTGGCAAAACGCTCACGGGGCTCCCAACATATATTTAGAGAGAGAGCCTGGTTATTGTGCAATATGTTGTTATGGCATTTCAACTAATTTTCATATGATAAGGATTTTCTATGAGGAAGGCAGTGGATACAGAGAAGTAGATAGAAGTGTATAAATTAGAATTAGGTCAATAGCTGTCATTTATTAAGTTGAATGCTGAAGGTTCTTTTTCTAAGATCCATGACTTCACTCTCCTGGAATACTTGGCTAGGTTTCTAAGACCAGACATGTTTTCCATTTTCTTTGTTGGGCCTTCAGTTCAACTGAAGAGGTGTTAGTTACCATCAAGATATGAGTGCCTCTATGGAAACCATAGGAATATCTTGCCATGTTAATCACTGCTGTAGTTTATAGGTACAGCTGTGTAACACTGTTGGTTGCTTGCGTACATTATAAGCCCATATAAAAACATCCAGTGCTATGAAAGCTAGTCTTCATGCAGGAGGCTTTCAGGTCAAATCCAACTTGAATTCTCCAAGCCTGTTTCTGAAGTTCACGTTGGCTTCAAAAATGGGGGCTTGCCTTCAAACTCTGGAATAGAACCAAAGGTAACAGCAGCAACCTAAGGGTTTTTCACGTGTGTTGGACACTGTTCATGTGAAAGAGCATATTTTCCATGCATGGCACTAGTGCTTTTATTACATAGTAGTCTATGTCCTCTGTGGGGAGCATTAACGGCCCATGTGTCATAACTTTTTACAAACTATATGTATGTTTACATAGACACATACACATGTCTTAGAGATGTCTTATTAACAACATTCTATCTACCAGGGAATGGCCTGAACTTCTCAAGGTCACTATAGCTATGCATTTTTCAGCTTTATTCGTCTTTTCAAAAAGGCAACTCTTGGTTTCTCTCTTTAAATTGCATTTTCTTTAAATGCATCATAGCTCTAATCTCTTATTATTATTTTGTCCCTAGTGTTTCTTAGTACTTACAATGTTATTTTTTATTTTCTCAAGTACTCTGTATTATTTACTTCCATATAGAACATTGTCTCCTATAGCCCAGGCTTGTCTCATGCTATGTAATTGCAAATTGCCTTGAGTACCGAGACCTGTGTCTGCTTCGTAGTGCTGAGAAGACAGTCCTGAAACTCCTTCCAGGCTGGGCCTAACTGGTCAATGAGAAGAAAAAGTAGGCCAGTGATTGAGAGTCCTCCAACCTCTCTGGCCTTTATTGGGGCCTTAGAAATGAAGAAGGAACTGTGCAAGAAGTGAGATAACTGACCACTATTGCAGCTTTTGTAGTCACAGCACTGAAAAGGATGGGCAAGAAGAGGGAGGAAGCTTTCATGCTTTGACAGTAGTTGACATTAACAATATGAAGTGAGGTAGTCACTTACAGATGATCAATAAATGTCCTGATTGGTCATTTGTGTGTTCTAGATCGCAGGCATTCAAGAATCAGAATAAAAAACTAACCTTCTCAAGAGGAAGACATGCCTCTTCTAAATTATATATCACCTGGGTTTTGTTGTTGTTGTTGTTTTGGTTTTTGGTTTGTTTGTTTGTTTTTGCTTTTCTCCCAGGGTTGTCTGATACTGACCAGGTGAAAAGTAGCTGCAGTTTCACTGACCCCACTGTGAATTTGTGAATTCACACAATAACAATTTCATTTGGTTTCCTAAAATCTCTCTTTAATTGTCAGCATTTTTGGCAGCCTTCCTCCTGTGGACAGATGGTTCACTCCACTGCAAGTTGAATAACAGGGTGTTCAAGTTAATCCACTTGATTCCAGGAGGAGGGGAAGTCCCTACTGTGTGCTGCAAGACAGAAGGGTAGGCTAGCAGACAACAGGCACAAGTCTACTGACAAAGAAATCTCTGCAGATCTGGAAATGGTGTGGCCTTGATTCTCCACATATGGACCCAAAGTTCAAGTCATGGATCCAAGGTCCCTGCCCTGAGCATAGCTTCCTCCCTAAACCAGGCCCTAGTTGCTCTTTGTAATTAGCAAACATGCATTCATGCCTCCTGGGCCAGGAAGCACTATGCTTTGTCTCTTCAGTATACTGTGAGCCTAGGGGAGGTGCTCATGTCGCTCTAGACCAATCAGGACTTCCAGGCGAGGCCTGTAATCAGAGGAAGGGGAGGGTTTTTCCTGGTGGTTTGTTGCAGGTTCGCTTTGGAAGCTGAGCTCTGCAGAGTATTTGGCATCCAGTGGTCTGAGCTCAGCTGCTGGGTCCTGTGAGGGCATTTCAGGCGACTTCCAAAGAGGCGACATGGTGAGTGTGTGGCTGCTGCCCCCCAACGTGGTGGTGGAGTAGGAGGCTGAAGAGCCGGAGCTGGTGTGGTTTCTCCTTCCCGGGCTGGATGGAAACCGGCATCCATCAGCTGCTTGTGAGGTCCTTTGTCCTGGCCTTAGCACTCTGAGTCCCACGTGTTAGAAGTGTGATGGACTGTGCGCAGACTGGATGTGGCGACCTGGGCACTGTTAAGACTCAAATCCTGGGACAAATGGCTGAGGTGCCTATTTAACAGTTCAGAGCAGAATTAGCTACCAGGTTTGCCCAGCATCTCTGAGTCCCTATTTGTTTACAGGCTATGGCTGGCATACACTACCCTCTAGCCCAGGGCTCAGGCCCTTAACCCAGCTGCCTTTCTTTCTGTTATCTATCCAATTCGGTTACCTGCTCTATTTCATCTAATATTTACTGTCATAGTCTCATGGTTTGGCGTGCCCCTCTCCTCTCCTCCCTGTCCTCACATGGCTCACAGGTATGGTTACCTTGGGCTCTCCCAAATGTTCCAGCCTGTGGGTGTGTCTTTCTATGTATAATAAACTTTCTCCCCACCATACCTAGGAAGAGTCATGTCACTTAATTTTTATTTTTTCACTCACCTCCCATTTGCCACTCCTTTCTTTCAAATGCAAAGCTCCCTTATGCTTTAGTTGTTGTTACTGTTTGCATTTGACTGAGGGTTGCTCCAAAAATTCTCAGCTGTGAGGTAGAGATGGCTGCATTGGACAGTGAGAGGGTAATGAAATGTATACATGCAGGACCCTGTGACTTGTAAAATAAACATGTCCCCTGGGAGAGAGGAAACATTTATTAAACTACTAATTTACTAGGCTAAGGCTCTGTCTGCCCCTAGAATGGAAGGGCAGAGCTGAGATGGTTTGTGCTGTCTGAGACACCTGATCTCTCATCCTCCAGTAGAGGATCTGCCCGAGTCGTGAGGACCAAATGCTTGGTGTAAGCATATTATGATGGACTCTGGGGAAAGTTCACATCCTGGAAGGAGGAACAGTACAAAGTACCTTGCAGAGTCTTTCCAAGATTCTTCTCTGTTGCTTATATAGTGATCAATATCCTGGAAAATAAGCTAGCTATGCCATGGAGACCATGGGATTCATTGTTGACAGTCCCAGAAAAGCTGGTCTGCTGAGCTAGGAGAGTCCGATGTGTTAGAAGTGGGATGGACTGTGAGCCAGTATGTATGTGGTGCCCTGGACAGAGTCCCTTGTCCTGTCAGCCTTTCTGAGTGTCGATTCCCTGGGGAGGAGGAGATTCTACAGCTCTGTCCTGTAAAAGGGATTTTCATTATTCTCCTCTCATATTTGTCCTTGAGGCTTAGTACTGTCTTTTGAGGTCTGTGTATGTCACCAAGGAAGATCTTTTCTAGTTGCATCCATTTGCCTGCAAATTTCATGATTTCCTTGTGTTTAATGGCTGGGTCGTATTCTATTGTGTAAATATCAGTTTCTTTATCCATTCTTCGGTTGAGAGGCACATAGATTGTTTCCAGTTTCTGGTTAGTAGAAATAATGCTGCTATGAGCATTTTTGACGGAATGTCCTTGTTGGATGGTGGAGCAACTTTCAGGTGTGTGCCCAGGAGTGGTATAGCTGGGTCTTTAGGTGTGACTTTTCCCAGTTTTCTGAGAAATTGCCAGATTGATTTCCAAAGTGGTTATATAAATTTGCTTCCCCTCCAGCAATGGAGGAGTGTTCCCCTTTCTGCACATCCTTGCCAGCATATGTTGCTACTTGAGGTTTTGGCCATAGTCTCATGGTTACACATTCTGACAAGTGTAAGATGGAGTCTCACAGACAGTTTTGATTTGCATTTCCCTGATGAGTGAGGATGTTGAGCACTTTTTAAAGTATTTATGCACTGTTGAGAATTCTCTATCCCTGTGTCCTATTACTAATTGGATTATTTGGTCTGTTGGTGCTTAATTTCTTGATATCTTTAACATAATTCTGGATATTAGCCCTTTTTCAGATGTAGGGTGGTGAAGACCTTTTCTCAATCTGTCGATAGCCATCTTCTCATCTTGATAGTGTCCATTGCTTTACAAAGCTTTTGAGATTCAAGATGTTCCATTTATTAATTGTAGATCTTATCGCCTGCATTGCAGATATTCTGTTCAGGAAGTTGTCTCTCCTGGACCAATGAGTTCAAGAGTGTTACCTACTTTCTCCTCTTGCACATTTTGGGAATCTGGCTTTATGTTTAAGTTTTTGATCTACTTGGATTTGAGTTTTCTGCAGGGTGAGAAATATGGATCTGTTTGCATTTTTCTACATGTGGACATGTATTTGGAGCAACACTATTTGTTGAAGATACTGTCTTTTCCATTGTATTTATTTATTTATCTGTGTCTTTTATTTGTTTCCATTGATCACTCAGCTTATTTCTATGCCAGCCCCAGGTAGTTTTTATTACTATTGCTATTAGTATATCTTGAAAACACGTATGGAGATACTACCAGAAGTTCATCATTCTAGGCTGAAGTAATCTTTGTCTGAAAAAATATGTCCAGGAGAACACAAATGGGTGTTGGCTTTCAGTTGTAGCCACACAGTAGTGGGTGCTTTGATGTAAGGACACAGGCACAGGTGACCTAAAGGATGAAACATGGGAACAGATGCCTTGAAGGGACAGGTCACAGGTTGTTTAGTATTTTTTGTTTTTGTTTTTTAAGAAGCAAACATTTTGCTTTGGAATGAAATGAGCCGGAATGCCACAATTTAAGCTATTGAAAGAGAACACAAAATGAGTTACGGCAATTGACTTCTTTAGGGCATTACCAGTCTCTGTCATCTGGATTTTAGAAGTCCACTAAAACAGCAAATGGAACTGTTTTCTTGAATCTCTTTTCTTTGTCCATTTCTTAATGTCTACCTCCCTTCGAAACTTTATTCCTTCCAACACCCTGACTAGGTGAAAGAGAACAAAAGCTAGAAGGGAAAGAGTTATAAGTCCCTTAAAGCTACTCTGTGAGGTTTAGGGTGGCCAGGTTCTTTGGGGCAATACCTGTTAGTCACCAGGATATCCAGCAGTCCAACAAACCAGCACTGACAAATGGAGTAGTAGTGTGGGTGAACAGCATCAGGAAGAGCAGCAGCTTCTTCCTTCTTCAAAAACCCGGTCCCTCTCATGGCTCTGTCATGTGAACTTTCTCCAGAAGACTCAGAAATAACTATGTGCAGGTGACAAAACCACAGGCCTGCTAGAGCACGAGACAATCATAACTAACAGCTGTGAACAAACTGAAGCAGCCTTGCGCTCCACACCTGGGGTTAAAAGAAAAACACATTCACATAACATGAGTGGGATTTTAAAGAAACAAAAATTCTTAACACAGTTTCTGATTTTATAATTTAATATCTTCTCTCTCTTTTAGTTAGTTTTGATTAGAGTGTGTCCATCTGTTTTATTTTCTCCCAAACCCAAACCTTTATTTTATGGATTCTTTATCATCTCTTTATATATTTTTTTAATTTCTGCTCTCAATTTGATAATTTCTTGATCTCTACTCCTTTTGTGTGCTTATATATTTTTCTTCTAGACATTTCAGGTCTGCTGTTACATGGATAGTATGAATGTTCTCCAGTATCTTTATGTAGGCATTTTGTGCTATGAAGTTTCCTCTTAGTATCACTTTTCATTCCTCATTATTTTCCACGAGTTTGCATGTGATATGTATTTATTTTCTATGAATTTTATGCTTTTCAAATGTTTTATTTCTGTTTGAAACTATTTTTTTCACTTGTTTGAAGGTTATTCACTTTCCATGAGTTTGTAAGCTTTGTGTTCTTTCTGATGCTATATATATCCAGCCTTAAGCCAGGGTGGTCTGATAGGATACATGATGTTATTTCAATGTGCTCTAAAAACTTATATTCTGTTTGAGTATTTGGTCAATTATAGAGGATATTTCAATTAGCAATAATCGTGCCTCGGATAAACCTCATTGGCTATGATATTGCCACTGCGCAAAGCTATGGATATTTCAAGAAATGATGAGAAGATGTATTTCTTTACGTTTCTGTAAAAAGTTTTGTAAATTTCAGATAGTTAGTCCCTGCTGTGGTAATATAGCTGAGCTCAGGTGGTGACATATTACCTGACTGTTCTTGAATCTATCCCTAAACTGGTGTCTATGCATCTGGGTTTGGGGCAATTATAAGCCAAGTGCTGATTTGATGTGTGGGAGTTTTGTTCTTGGGGTTCTGTTAGCACTCTGAAGTTTCAGAAAGTGTGGGATGAGTGTTGCTATTTTAATGGCCTGCTTGACTACTGTATTCATGGTGTTCTGTTTGCTGGATGGTATGGAGAGGAAGGAGCCACATGTTTTTAGTTAGAGCACTAGGGAAGATCCTGAGAATTGGGTTTCAATTAACAAAGATATTGGGGAAGATCCCCAGTATACCACCTTAGACTCCATGCAAGCATATGCTATTGTGCTGATCCAAATCCACCCTTATATTTTAATATTTGCCAGAGAGTATATTCTTTGTCTCAGGATGTCATGTGCTCATGACATTAATACTTCCTGAGACTTCTGTGTCATTGAATTGCAAGTCTGTAACATTCTTCCTACCTCTTGTGTTTGTTTTGAGTTTTTAAATGAGGTAATACGAGTAGTATTTTTCCTGTATGTGTGACTATGCACCTCTTGTGTAGCTGGTCCTCACAATAGTCAGCCAATGGCCTCAGAACTTCAGAATTTGGGGTAATGGGTAGTTGTGAGCCTGAATGTAAGCACTGGCAATTGAGACCAGTTATATCCAGACAAACAAGAGCTTTTCATTGATGATCCACTTCAATCGTCTTATGTTGCTCATTTATGACCAGCTATTCCAGTACTAATGTTTTCATCTGTCCATTTGTGCCTGTTTGAACACGGATTCCCTTTTAGTAAACTCTCATTCATATTAGAGTTTAAACTGGGACAGTTCATGTTTCTCTAAGATAGATACAGAAATGTTGTGAATATATAATTCTTTGTAGGAACTTCAGAAATACCATGGAGTTCATTATATCTTTCTTATTTGAATGATTGTGGTGGATTCAGGTCTTAAATGTACCTCTGCATGACATGAAACTAGTTTCAGAGGCTGGGCTGGCCTCTGACTCAATGAGATACACATACCTCTCCCTCCTGAGTGCGGGAATTAAAGTTTTGAACCAGTATATCCTGCTTGCTCCTAATTTTTGTAGTTAGTAATTGTGCATACAATTTCTGTGATCTGCGGTCTGTTCTGTTCATCAGCATCCTTGACTTGCTTACTTTATGTCTGTTAATTGACATTTCTCTTGGAAGGCTATATTCTATTCAAAGGTTGCCGAAATGAGGTGAACCTCCTCATTAAGTTTCCTTCTAAAATGACTTGGTGAGTACACTGAAACTTCTGTGTCAGGAGATGTCAGGGAAGCACCAGAATTATATGAATATATTGTCAATGAAGTATGCATTTACACTGTTGTCACCATTGTCCTTTATGCTATCCTCATGTATGGGATCATTTAGAATTCAATTACCTATGTTGATGTGGATATAAACTTCACTCAGAAAGAGTGGGCTCTGTTGGATCCTTCCCAGAAGAGTCTCTACAAAGATGTGATGATAGAGACCTACAAGCACCTTACAGCTATAGGTAAGACAGTAAATTTTTTTTCATTATCAATATAAAGGGGACATCTGTTGTTACTTTTGTTTGTTTTTATTGATACTCTTATATAATTTTAATTGGAATCGGGATGATTGAGGTTAAAAATCAGGCATGTTTCTGAGATTTACTGAACATAGTAACAGAAAATTTAGGTATTTTTCAATAATATATTATACCCTTTCTGGTACATATTTTAGGCTACAATTGGGAAGACCATAATATGGAAGAACATTATCAACCTTCTAGAAGATATGGAAGGTAATTATTTCATGAAAGCTGATATAAATATTCTTGTGAAAATAATTTTCAAAGATGATTTATTTATTCATTATTTATATGTTATTCTACCTGCACACCAGAAGAGGACATAAGATCTCATTTTAGATGGTTGTGAGCCACCTTGTGGTTGCTGGGAATTGAACTCAGGACCTCTGGAGGAACCACTAGTGCTATTAACCTCCAGGTCATATCCCCAGCCCCTGTAAAAAATAATAATGTGTCCCAGAGGTTTTAAAGAAAAGCAAAAGTGTGAAAACAAACACCACTCTAAGAGTATTAAGGAATATTAAATTCTCACAATCCCATGTTCCTCACTGTCAGGTATATTATTTATGTTAGCAAGGCATTTTGAAACAAGAGAAGATGGTGAAACCCTTGTTAAACAGATATCACTGTAAAAAGCACTTTTCTTCACCTCTCATAATTCCTGTCTCCAAGGATTACTGCTCCTCTGTCTGCTATTCTTGGCCTGAGCAGGGCAGTTTCTAAGTTCCATATGATCTATCTTAGGTGTAGAAGTTTTTCAGCCTGTGTGAATTACTGCTTCATATGCACACCCTATCTTGTTCTTTCAGAGTTCTGGCCCAACAACTCTCCTAGCTAAGTTATTACATCTGGCTTTTCTCCCACCCTCTGAATTGCATTGTTTGACTTCATATAACTCCAGCATTTTTTTCTAATCATCAAGGTCTTTCAAATTTTCTGGATCATTTGATCTTAACCTTAATTCTTTCCCTGCAACCTGTCTTTCAATTACTGTCCCAGTAAAATTCTGTCCTCTTTCCATGCAGTGGCCGTTAATGAGCTTCCTTTCTTCTCTCTTCTCATGAGAGATACACCATCCTAATCCGTCAATTATTTTTTCAGATTTTGATCCCATTTGTGCCACTTAACTAGACATCTTTTTCAAATGTGGGAGCTTCATTGTAACAATACTTTACACCCTTTGTTTGAGATTAAAGGCATGTACTACCATGCCTGAACCATAGCTTTACTTTACGAGACTTGCTTTAAACCAGGCTGGCATTGAAGTCAGATCTGCTTGCCTCTGTCTCCTGGATTAAAGGTGTATATATATTCCAGCCAGATCGCATACACATCGAAGGACTTTGGATGGGATATTTTTACCACATCAGCCTTATTCTAAATTTAAATTCCTCTATATAAATGATAAATCATTACTTACATCCACACTTTAGATAGTCTGTAGAAGTTCATATCGCTCATACTGCAAAAGGAATATTCATTGAATAGGTGAAAATTTTATGTGCAAAACCTCCTTGTGAGAAAATATTCCATAGCAAAGGTGACATTATTCAAATCCTCGAAGTTGCTAAGCTAAGTTAGACAGAAGGTATGAGAGTTAAGAATATTGTTGTGGAGGAACCATAATCCCTATAGCTCATGTCTTTGAAGATGAACGAGTCAAACTCTGTGAATTTGGGTAATTTTCATTTGTCATTCCTCTTTTAATAGGTGTATCCTTTGTCATAATTCATACAAGTCATGTGAGGGTAAGGATATGGAAAGAAGAAACATACCTCACTCTCCCAAAACAATTAGAAGATGTCGTAGTACTTACTTGAGTATATTTTTTGAATGTGCTGCAAGTTTTCATTGAATTTACTAATAATTATTCATAATGAAATAATTATTTAATTGTTGAAGAATGTTCATCATATCCTCCATAGCTATGATGTTCTTGTAGATCTCCATCATTACATTTTTGTTGAGATACTTTTTGGAAGGATCCAGCAAAGCCTGCTTTTCCTGAGTAGGCATTTTCCAGAAGCACATCATCATGTGCTTCTAAACTATCCTATTGCATTCTAAACTATCCTATACATGTATACAACAGAAAGCATGATGGTGACAACACTATAAGTTTATATTTGTTCATGTGTTCATTCATTCATTCTTAATAAAAAATGAATCATAAACTTGTATCACATTCAGAAAGTCTAGGCAAAGCAGGGGACTATTAATAAATTATACTAACATACTTAATGAGTTTTTCAAACTCATTGGGATTATAGCCAAAAAACCTCTCACTACAGAAAATCCATATAATTTCTGGCCCTGTGGAAACTGTTGTGTCTATTATGGTTCATTTACAAATGTAGTATGTCAGCAACAACAGGAAAGTTTATGAATTCAGTCACTGTGATAAAGCTGACGCCTAGGTCTTTTTTAAATATGTGAAAACCCACTTACATAAAAATGATGGTATAAGGGAGGCATGTAATAAAGTTTCTTACCACCAAAGGTATCTTGGAAGGTACAAAACACCCACAGTCAAGGGAGTAGCTATGATTTTGAACAAAGTGATAAAAGGTTAAGAGGCAACTTCATTTTACAAGTATATGAAATTGAAAACTTAATTTACACTGACAAATAGATTCATCAGTGTAATGAGTATGGTAAATCTCAGATACCCAATTATCTTTACAGGAAAGAAAGAAGACATATTTTTGAGAAGCATGAATGTAAGCAGTATGGTAAAGCCTTTTCCCCACCCAGTGGTATTCTAATGCACAAGAAAACACATAATGGAGAAAAACCTTATGAATGTAATCAGTGTGGGAAAGCCTTTTCACAAAACGGAAATCTCGAAAGGCATAAAAGAACACATACTGGAGAGAAGCCTTACAAATGTAATCAGTGTGGGAAAGCCTTTTCACTACGCGGAAATCTCAAAAAGCATAAAAGAACACATACTGGAGAGAAGCCCTATGAATGTAGTCAATGTGGTAAAGCCTTTTCACACCTCAGTACACTTCAAGTGCATAAAAGAACACATACTGGAGAGAAACCCTATGAATGTAGTCAATGTGGTAAAGCCTTTTCACAACTCCGTACACTCCACGGGCATAAAAGAACACATACTGGAGAGAAACCCTGTAAATGTAATCAGTGTGGTAAAGCCTTTGCTTGTTGTAGTGGTCTCCAGAAACATGAAAGAATTCATACTGGAGAGAAACCCTATGAATGTAGTCAATGTGGTAAAGCCTTTTCAAACCTCAGTATACTCCAAGTGCATAAAAGAACACATACTGGAGAGAAACCCTACGAATGTAATCAATGTGGTAAAGCCTTTACACAGTCCAATTCTCTCCAAGCGCACAAAAGGACCCATACTGGAGAAAAACCCTATGAATGTAATCAGTGTGGGAAAGCCTTTTCACTACGCGGAAATCTCAAAAAGCATAAAAGAACACATACTGGAGAGAAACCCTATGAATGTTTTCAGTGTGGGAAAGCCTTTTCACAATTGATTAGTCTCCACATTCATAAAAGAACACATACTGGAGAGAAACCATATGAATGTAGTCAATGTGATAAAGCCTTTTCACACTTCGGTACACTCCAAGTGCATAAAAGAACACATACTGGAGAGAAACCCTATAAATGTAATCAATGTGGTAAAGCCTTTGCTTGTTGTAGTGGTCTCCAGAAACATGAAAGAATTCATACTGGAGAGAAACCCTACGAATGTAATCAGTGTGGTAAAGCCTTTACACAGTCCAATTCTCTCCAAGCGCACAAAAGGACACATACTAGGGAGAACCCCTAGTAATATAATCAATGTGGTAAAGCCTTTTCAATACCCAGTAGTCTTCAAAGGCATAAAGGAACACACAATGGAGAGATACCCTACAAATGTAATCAATATGGTAAAGCCTTTGCATGTTGTAGTGGTCTTCAGAGACATGAAAGAATTCAAACTGCAAAGAAACCTTATGAATGTAATCATTGTGTTAAATGCTTTTCACAACCCAGTTGTCTCTAAGTGCATAAAAGAACACATACTGGAGGAAAGCCATAAAAATGTAATCTGTGGGGGAAAGCCTTTTCACGAAACGGAAATCTCCAAAATAATAAAAGAACACATACTGGAGAGAAACCCTGTGAATGTAATCAAGGTGGTAAAGCCTTCACACATTACATTGATCTCAAAAAGGCATGACAGATTTCATACCAGAGTGAAACCCTATGAAATCAATTACCAGCAAACCCTTGTCACATTTTTTCAAAGCCTTGAAAGAAATCATATTGGAGAGAAAACCTTGTGAATGTTTTTAGTATAACGAAACCTTTGTACATTTCTATAGGCTTCACGTTCATGAATAAATGATACTGAAGGGAAGCCCTAGGAATGTGTTTCATATGGTAACTCAAGGCTTTGTTTTCATGTTTCATAGAGATGTAATGAAGTGGTCTAATCAGTAATCAACTGCAACTGACTGCATAGCTTGATGTGATATGAACATGTATATATGATTGGACGTTCTGTGATTCTGTATGTTCCTCCAAATCATCCATTTGTCACTTCATCTTGAAGTCCTGCATTCTATAAGAAGTTTATACTATAAAGATTCTATACAATGTAACAGCAAGAGTATTTACTTAAAATGAAACACTTCTGGTGTGTGCATGTGACAGGATTATGTGGTTTTAATCCATGTCAGATATGTAAAGAGTGGGAGACAACTTTGTTGCATATCATTTGGCATGTTAATATGAGGATTGAGGTCTGGTTACCAGCTTCGGACACCAAAATCCTTTCCTACAGCTCTGTTTCCCTGATGCTCCAATAAGATTAGGTGAGATATAACATCGATAAAAGATTGTCTTTTCTCACATTATAAACATTGTTATGTAATAATTGATGAATTCATGGCAATTTTAATGATAAAATTTGTTTGAAAATGAAGATGTGCAGCCAGTTCTCCTAGGCACTGAGCCACGTGTTTAGCCCCATGAAAGTGTGATGAATAGCATTTAGGTGTGAAAGGTTGATCCTAACTACATCTTTAACTCAGCTCTGATGACCCAGACAAAAGAGAAGATTGAGAACATAAGAAAGTAACTTAGGCTTGGTGCTTAAAGTAGTTTCTGAGCCAATATCTTCACAAAAATATGGAAGTATCCAAAAAATGGCCAGGAGAGCAACTGACAATACAAGTGTTTTAAAAGTGCCTGACCACTGAACCAAAGCCACCACACTGAGTTTATTTCACAGGTGGTAAATAGGTATCAATGGGAACCCACCAAGACATATGTCAGGTATATCCTTTTTTGAGATTATGCCTAGTGCAAAGACAGAAAATGAATTTGAAGGCATGAAGACCAACTTTTCTGAAATGGATTTTATTCTGTTCTCCTGATGGAAACATTCAGTTAGGAGGCATGACTGGTCAAGACTTCAGATGCTGTGGAGGTTGTTGTCAGGGGAGCCTGAGGTTCAAACAGATGTCAATAGAAGGCTGGAGAAATCAGGCATTTACAGAGACCTGAGGAACATGGAGAAGGAGATTTGGTGTTAAAGAAAGGGAGGAAGATTTCGATGTTAAAAAAAGGATAAAAGTCCTAGAGAGCAATTTATTCTTGGGCTGTACCTGAGGACAAGCTGCCTCCTACTTCTCTGTATCTACTCATCTGTGGTGGATCAATTCACCACTTCTTTCACCCTTTCCTTGTCTTCTCAGATACGTGTACATGTCAGTCAGAATGCTATGCAGGTCACCACTTGGTGGTCTCAAATTGATTTTAAATCTCTCTCCTCTCACTGTCATCCCTGTAATCTCTCTCCCTGGCAGGAATTGGGATATTCTGAATAAAAATTCCTATATCTCCCTTAGGTGAATATCTAATAAATCAATGGACTCCATGAAATTATAATCTGTTCTGGAATGTCATTGATGAAAAGACCTATTCCCCTAAATGAGATATTTTCTGATCAATAGCATTATGTCATTATTTGAATACCTTGCAAGAGAGAAATAAGCTGAGAATGAGGGAGCAACTTATAGGCAGGAAGTTTTTAATGTATGGCTTGGAGAGATTACTGAGTTGTCTATCTCTGCTCTCTACACCTATTAAACCTGAAGGATGAACGTTTGTTGTACTTCAAAACTAAGACAAGCTGCTGAGGTGCCTTTTTGACAGAAGGTTTTCTGGCTTCCAGGTTCTCCCAGCATCCTTCAGTCCCTACCTTCTAAAGGGTATGATTGGCATTCTGCACCTCGACCCTTAAATTTTCAGTCCAGTAGAATGGGCCTGCCCTCTCCCAGAGGTACCCAGATATTTTATTTTCTTCTATATGCTTTTCTTCTCTTTCTCTGTTTTCTGTTCTCTCTCTCTCTCTCTCTCTCTCTCTCTCTCTCTCTCTCTCCACTCTTCTCTTTGCCCACATTTAGGATTCCTCTAGGGTACCTTCCATGGCCTTATTCCTTGGGAACTGGGAACCCCCTGAGAACTGTTTGCATAAGCTTGCAATTAAATACTTTACCATGTCTTCAATTAGCAAATATTACCTGTGGGTAGAAAGAAACAGCATAACGTTTTATATTCATCACTGATCAAAATTTGTCACACTGAATAAATATGTGAATATGTTTCCAGTTTTTATTAATAATTTGTGTTTTAACCATTGTTTTTTTATTTTTCCCTAGTCTCCTGTATGTAGACTAGGGAAGGTGCAAGGGGGAGATTGGGAGGCTGGGTGAGAATGGTCGGGGTTGTAAGGGGATACAGCCATTATACAAAGGGAATAAACTGTAATAAATAAATAGCTTAATTAAATGTATTTTCATTTTCAAACATTGTTTTCTCTCTTTTTTATTTGAAATAATAGTCTCAGGATGAATTCCAGGCTGACCTTGAACTTAGTGTACACAATAGATCTGCTTACCTTGCCTCCCTAGTACCTGCAGGATAGTTGGGCATGGTCTACCTCAATAATTCAGTTTTTTCTGTGGGCTTATTGAGAGTAAATTGTTGGCTTCAAATGGTCATGGTAGGCAACACACAGACTCTGTTCCTAAGTCCAGTAATGGAAAAAAGCATTGTTCAGATGCAGTTGTTTGGCTTAAAATCCTCTCCTTTAAGTATAAAGAAAATTATTGTTTTTTTCTTTAACATTGCGATTTTATGACACATCAAAGTAGATTGGAGTTCTGTTCTTAATTCAACAGATAGTGAAAAGTAGCCTCACAGACATAAGGAGATTCTCAATATAGTTAAGTGTAACAACTCATTACACTTGCCCCAACATTCTAGCAAATCACTGAGGTTAAAACCATCCAAGCCAGGCATGGTAACACAGTCCTGTAGTCATGGTGTTCAGAAAGAGAATGCAGAAAGTTCAAGATGACAAAGTAATCGACGGAAATATCCCAGGTCAATGGTATAATGGGAGGTCCACAGAACAAAGGGGACTGATTGGCTAAGACCAATGTCCATAGTCTTCCCCACAGCTCCAGAACATCAGGGCCATTCCAGCACCATGTGTTATCTAAGGAATTTGTCACCCTGTGCTTTCTAATGTTTCCTGTCCAAGACAGCTAAGGTCACTTCAGGGTTAGACTCCTGTGGGCATTGGAGACTAGAACTCCATCCAAGTTGTGGGATTAGCAAGGATACACTCCATAATTATATATCCTACACAAAGGGTTCAGCACAGAAACCTTAGATCTTAT
This sequence comes from Meriones unguiculatus, assembly GCF_030254825.1. Taxonomy (NCBI): domain Eukaryota; kingdom Metazoa; phylum Chordata; class Mammalia; order Rodentia; family Muridae; genus Meriones; species Meriones unguiculatus. The sequence goes on from NW_026843734.1 coordinate 19,424, forward strand.
CCTCACAACCAATAGGACTAGAATTAGTAATATATATATATATATATATATATATATATATATATATACACTACTAATGTAGATATATATATATATATATATATATATATATATATATATATATGCAGGTCCACACTTATTCACACATTCTTTTTTAAGACATTGGAAGGAGAGAATTCAGAAAGGCATGGAGAAAAGAGAAGGAAGGGGAAATGGTGTAATATATTTTAATTAACATCTGTAGGAAAAGTTTTAAATAAATGGTGGCTGGAGATAGCATGGAAGATATAAGAACTGGGTGTTGTTACGGAAGACAAGTTCCATTTCAGATATCACTTCCTAGCCAGCAAATATCCTCTAAATGCGTTTCCATGGATCTGGTGCCCACTTTGGCCCTTTCAAGTAGGGTACATAGACACATGAACACAAATCATCCGTATATCTGAAAGACATTTAAAGCTTAACAAAGTGGCTTTCTCAGGGTCAGAGTGCTCAGTGGTTTGAAGCAGTGACTGGTCTTCCAGATGACCTGGGTTTTATCCCAACAACCACATGGCATCTTACAGCTGTCTAGAACTCCAGGGTCCATCACTATCACAATACATCAATGCACATGAAATAAAAGGAATTTGAAAGGGAATTTTCTATATTGATGTCACAGTTCTGAGAAAGAAAGCAGACTTGGGTAGCTGCAATGAACTCCTTTTCCTTTATTGAGTCAATCTACCTAAAGGCAAAGGCAGCCTTATTCCGAGGTTAGACTAGCTCTGCATAGCTGTCCATCTAAGAATTGCAAACAATGGTGATAGGTGTCATTACATTGATTTCTGTATTTGTGATCTCTCCCCTTGGTATGTGAGAGAATTGTTGCTTTGATGAATCTTGTTAATGTACCATTTATATCATACATGATGAACTTAAAGGTACTTTTGCTCAGTATATCTCCACCTGCTTTTGGAGCTAGACTTGCAGTCTTCAATTTCTACTGAAATTGTTCTAAGTGTGGTCTGTGCGGGGGGGATTCCAAGATGGTGGTGACCAATCCGCACTGTATTAGAGGGGCATAGCATTTGGTTGAGGCCAATTGGATGCAGGCCTCCAGGGCCATCTCCTTAGTTTGAAAGGAACAAACATTGGAGCTCCTGCACTTTCTGCATATCCAGCCAGTGAGGAGCCCCAGGTCCAGGAACCTCCACTCCAGCAACCAGACATCAGATGGTCCATGCTCCCCTCAAGGGAGCTTTAGTATTCCTGGGACAGTTATGGTCAATTGCATCCAGGCCCCTCCATGGCTGTCTCCCAGATCTGAGAGTAATAAACCATGGGGGCCCTAAACTTTAGGCTTATGCCAGTGACTGTGGACCCCCAGGCCTAGGGAACCTCCATTCTTGCAGCCATATATATGATACCTCCTGCTCCCCTTCAGGCATCTTCAGGATTCTTGGGACATTTGGGTATCAATAGATCTGGTACCCCTACAGCTGTTTCCCTGGTCTGACAGTCAGGAAACCTGGACCCCCAGCACTTGACAGATATGCCAGTGAATGGAGATCACCAGGTCCAGGCACTTTCCTCTCCAGCACCCAAACATTGGATCCTTCCTGGTCCCCTGAAAGCAGTATTGGGGTTCCTGGGGATGAGTTCCCAACATTGAAGCCACAGTTCACTGGTCACCCAGACCAGGCAAACAGTGGAAGCACCTGGATCATGGTGCTTCCCATAGGATGGCCAAGCCCAAATGAGTCTGAGTGACAGGGACACAAAGTCTGACACAAAATCCCTTGCATTTTCTTCCTCCTAAACCCCTCACTTAACCTCCTGTCTTCTGTGTCTGGCCTGCACCATCACCATCTCCAAGGACACCAAAGATCAGAGCCTTGTACTCTTTCCTTTTCCAGAAACTAGTGCCTTGCCTCGTCAGTGTGAAAATTACCAACTGAATCCACAGACATCAGCTCAACCTGCTCCCTGGCACCACTTCTGGTCAAGGACACCACCAAACACATCACTTACAGTCTTCTGAGGGGATCACACCCTGTTGCTGATCTTGACCCATCTAGATACCAACTTCCTGAAGAAATGAACATTCAGACTTCCCAAAAGATGATGCTAAATCCCATGCCTCATAGACCAGCTCTCCCCATTCAACTTAGTGATATATACACACAGACTAGGGTGTGTATATACCCTTAACACATACATACCCTTAACACATACATCATCCTACGGCTGGACACAGACCCAGTCACATGGAGTGCTAGTGTGTTCTCTTTTTTAATGTTCCTTTGAAATGTATACACCTTACTCTTGTTCATTCCAATGCTGATTTCTCTTCTCCCCTCCCCCAACTCTCTGGCTTCAATTCGGACATTACATTGTGATATTT
>NW_026843735.1:0-21341 GCF_030254825.1 Meriones unguiculatus
TTTATTCACTTAGTATCCCAGCTGTAGCCCCCTCACTCAATCCCTCCCAGTCTCATCATCCTTCCCTCATTTCCATCCATGCCCCACTCCATCTGTCTTTTCTGAGACTGATTCTCCAACCAAGGACCGTGCATGGAGATAACCCAGAACTTCATCACAGATGTAGCCCATGGTAGCTCAGTATCCATGTGGGATCCATAGTAATGGGAACAAAGACTGTCTCTGACATGACTCAGTGGCTATCTCTTTGATCACCTCCTCCTGAATGAGGAGCAGGCCATAGAGGAAGACAATACAGCCAGATCTGATGATAGGCTAGGGTCAGATGAAAGGGGAGGAGGACCTTCCCTATCAGAGAAATTTCAAGAAACAAGATTTGTGTTTTGTGGCTTCATACTGGGCTCAGATAACTGCACCTACATTTCACCTGGTACCTGTGAACACCCTGAGAGAAAAACAGTTAACAGATGACAAACTTTGTGGAGCAGGGTTTTTAGCAGCCATAGGCAAATGGGAAGGGAAACAAAACAAAACATCTGTATTAGTAAAGATTCTCTAGCTGAACAGAACAAATGGAATGAATGTACATATGTAGAAAGTGGGTTTTTTACAATGGCTCACAGGCTGTGTTCCAACTGGTCCAACAATGCCTGTATACCAATGGGAAGTTGAAGAACCCATGTTACAGGATTATTTAGTTATACTGTGAACCCTGAGATGGTATCCTGGAAAAATCTGTCTCTAGTTGTAGTGGTTTAGTGTAAGCATATACCTTTAATCCACAAGCTCTCTGTTGAAACAGGCTTAGATAAACTCAACCATAGGTCAACAGGCCAAGCAAGCATCCAGTTCGGAAAGATTCACATGAAATAGAATGTAGGGACATTCAGTTTGAGAGGATTTTTAAAAAGCATGGAAGGAGAAGTAGTTTTTGTTTTGTTTTGTTTTCTGAGCCTTTGGCTGAGTAGGAAGGTAGGCTGGGTACTTTCTCTGCCTCCCTGGGATAGTAAGTTTTCACCCAGGTATCTGACTCCAGCATCTTTATTGGTGACATCATGTTTTGGATTTTGCTTAAAAACAAAACAAAACAAAAATACAGTAATGGTTCAGCCTATGTAGCTGGATGTCTCAGATGGTCTTCAGTATATACCATAATTCTTAAGAAATAAGCTTTAAAGCCAGGTTTAAAAAAATGAGCTTGCTAGACAGAGGTAGGGCCAGGAGACAAAGAAAAAGAGCTGCCATCTCCAATATTATATGTATGTATTGTGAGTGTGTGTGTATATGTATGTATGTTACCATCAGAGACTGTGGATGAGATTAAAGGTGGGTTTTATCACATCAAAAATCTAGATCTAGATTGAAGAGTTTTTCCACTTCACAACAGTTTGGGTTTTAGTTAATTCCAGACATATAGTCAATTTGACTGCCTAGAATAGCCATCATAACAGTGAAAACAGAAGAGCTGAGAAAGATTTTTTTTTCCTGTGGCAGGAAAGGAGAGCATGGGAGTCTTTTCCAAAGCATGATTTTCTTTAATAAAGGAAGCTTTGATGTTTTACTTAGGGAATCTGGAAAAGTTCAATTATAGGTTTGCCTGTGTTAAAGCATGCTAAGTTAAATCATTTTCTTAACATGGTGGTAGTGTATAAGGAGATATATTTAAATGCATCTTAGCTCAAAGTCATGCAGAAACATATGTAAATTATACAAGTGGACAGAAATGCCTCTGGAATATTCATCTTGTACCACAAGGTCTTAGATGAAAATAAGGGACAGTAGAAATCATTTGCATGAGGCCAGCGCTACCTGTCAATCATGTTGTATGATTTCACAGATAGAAGTATCAAGGCCATTTTCTCACACATACAAAGACAGAGAATACAGATTCAGAAAATATTAAGGAAGTCACCTATCAGCACCATGGACACTATTCTTAGAGGAGCAGCTTTGCTGAGCTAGTCTAACTTCACAATGAGCCTGTTTTTGCCTATGAGATGGCTGGTTCAGAGGAATGCTGCAGCTACTTTCATACAGAAGTAGAAAGAGTTCATTTTTAACTAGCCCTGGCTGCTGTCTGTCTCACTGCTGTGATATCTCTGTAGAGATTACTACAATTTTAAGCTTTATTTTTATTTTATATACATGGGTGTTTTTCTGCGTGTGTCTATGTTCAGTAACAACAGAAGCCAGAAGATGGCAGGAGATGACATTGTCTGGAATTAGAGCAAATGGCTAGCTACCATGTGGTTTCTGGAGATGGAACCTCTATCTTCTGTACCAATATCCATTGTTTTTTAACTGCTAAACTATCTCTTTAGCCATGTTCTAATTTAAAATGTATTTTTATATATTTTAATTAAAATATATTACATTGCTTTACTCATTTCTTGTCCTCTCTCTATCCCTTCTTATTCTTCCCAGGCGAGTTCTTCCATGCTAAGTATGGGTGAATAAATATGCTCAAATATTTGAATAAAACTTGCTGAGTCCCTTTCTGTTGATTGTGTATATATGGTTTCAGGACTGACCATATTGTATTGGAAAAGCAATTAGGGAGCTCATCCTTGTTTGATGCTAATTATCCTACTTTCAGGAAAACTCCACTTTGAACAACAGGATGTTGAACCACAAAGGTCCTTGTACCCACAGATCACTAGGGAAACCAGGAATGTTAAACATGCAAAGGCCTCTTCTCAGTGCAGAAGATAAACTATCTGCATTCAATCCAAAAGGCTGGGAGTGGAATTTGTTAATGACCGCTTTACTAGCTGTGGGGGCAGACCTCACCTACCTCTTGCTACAGAGGCAGACTTTACCAAAATTTTCCAGAATGATTATCTCGGACTATTTCTTTCCTAGACAGTTACCTATCTGAGTGACTAAAGATGTGCCCCTATATGTAAAGGGTGACAGAATACCCAGTTTTCTATGATCTTTGGATCTTGGAGGGGACAGATGCACCCCTATCTGTAAAGGGTGGGAGGGTACCCAGTTTTCTATGAGGACAAGGTAGGTATGTTGTGCCCGATCTGAGAGATACCAAAAGACCACTAGGAGTCCAGTCCATTGAAAATCACAGAAGGATCTTTATTCAAGCTAAATCTCAGGCCGCCAATCTTCCCCAACATAGCAGGTTAGAAAGTGAGGCTCTGAATCTCAGGGAGGCAGACTTTTTAAAGGAAAAAATGGCAAGCGGGGGATTCCAAGCCTTAGAGCTACAGAGAAGAATAAGTTTTGGGTAGGAGGTTCAGCAACCTTTTGGTTAATTGTTCCAAGCCACCTGGCCAAACCTACAGATAGCAATCTCTATGATAGCCAGCTGGGTGGAGTGGAGGATCCACTAACACATTCTGTGGCATTTATGATAACATGTGGGGTAGAGGCCTGGTTATAATTATCTATTTACACATTTTGTGGTATCCACAAAACCTGCAGGGGTGGAGGGCCATGTGGCCCTTTTTGGAACCCAAAGGTGGTGACCAAATCATTCCAAGGTCATTCAACTTAAGATAGAGTCTGAGAAACAAAATGGAGCCACCCCTGCCATCCTCAGTTCCTTCAATACAAACAAACTGCATCTGAAAAGGCCAGAATGAACCTGAGTTCTGTGTTATTTGTATACCACTAGCTTAAGACAGTCACACTGTGAATCCCAAATCTGTCTATAGATTAAGAAATTCTGTTGCCCTGGAACTCAGTATGAGTGGTGAAATTGCCATCCTGACTCACAGGGACCCATAGCCCTGCTAATGCATTCTCTAGTCCATGTCTCCTCACAAGTGTCAGTGGATGTTCCCCTGAACTGTAAAAGACTGAAGAGCTAGCAAAGAGGGAAGCTCAGGCAGCAGGTCTCTATGAGTTTGAGGCCAGAAGGGTCTATGCAATGAGTGCAGGTGTCCTCAGACTCCCAAAGAAGGCCTTTTGCACAACAGGAGCACTGCAGACACAATGGATTGTCACAGGACACCGCATAGATACATGCAAATTTTTAAATGCTCATGGTGTGTACTGTTCGGCTTTAAATTGAATGAGTGCAGATGAGAAATTGGGTAGGTGATGCATTTTCCATTGTCAATGGTTTTTAAACTATGAGAATATTCACTCCGAGGCATTCCTGAGACATAAACAAAAGGCTGGGAAGATGACTCAGCAGTTAGGACATTGGCTCGGTCGCCTCCCCACTATCTCCCGGGCCACCACGTTTCTGAACTGTAAACACAAAGCGGCAAAGCACAGGAGCCATTTACCCCTTTTGTTGATCAATACAGGGCTCACCAAAGTCAGGGAACTACAAACAATCCCAGAGTGCATTGTGCCCACAGCAAGCTTCTGTGAGAACTACAAGCATGTCTCCTCAATGAGAACTACAAACATGGCGGGCTGCAGAGCAAAGACTTCTGGGATTGTTTGCAGTCATCTCAGCTTATGGCCAAGCTGTAACATGATGCAGGCGCAGAAATACAATTGGCAACCTGGACAGGAAGTCGCCCCGTTTTCCACCGCTGCAGAGGCCCCTGACTGGGAAGTTACCGGCCGACCAGGGCACACAGCATTTAATAATCAAGACCTTTCTAGGAGCATCTCCGAGACGTCATCAACCCGCCCACTGGTAATGGAAGTAAACACCAGCTGCTGGAAGTCGCTGGTGTAGAGGAAGAATGTGCAGTTTGAATTCTCCTGCTCAGAGGCCGTCCAGCTGGTCTATGGAAAAGGAATCCTGGGTTCTCGGCCCCCCTTTTTTGGAATTGCGGCCCTCCCAGTCAAAGCAACGCTGCTCTCTCGGGAAGGCAGAAATGGGCTCACCCTGATGCGTATTTTTAAAGATTAAAAAACAACATCAACAACAAAAGGCGGCGCAGTGACATACACCTGGGATCCCAGCACTGGGGAGGCAGGGGCAGGCGGGTCTCAGTGTGTTCCAGACCAGCGTGCTCCAGAAAGCGAGTCCAGGACAGACAGGGACACAGAATCCCTATTTCTTTCCCAGGTGCCAGGTTGGATCCCCAGGGACAACAGGGTGGTGCACAAATGTCTGATTCCCTCTGGTGATGCGCACGTGTCCATGAAGACAGAGCGCTCCTGCACCTAATAGCTAGATTTATATATGTGATAATTTTAATACTATATATTTTAATTTAGTAAAGACAGAACTGTCTTGAGTACCCACATCCTCTAGTCCTGTGGCATCGCTGGATGAACCACTGAACGATAATGGCCTTATTCCGCCCTAAGCATGGAGGGACCCTGTGCCAGAATTAAGCTCAAGGGAGTGGAGGGGAGGGGGATGCTAAGGCGTTTACCTGGGCCCCTGCACCTGTATTCAACCTCTAAAAGTTGTTGCTGCAGGCTATGGAAGACACAGGTTTTCCCTTAATTTAGAAAAAAAAAAGCCTGAGAGAATTTATTCCAAATTTTAATACAAACAAGTAATTGACCTGTATTATACATGCACAACAATTTCAGTTCCTCTCCTCTGGTCACACACAAAAAAAGCAAATAGTGTACATGACGCTACTTCACTCTTGGAGGAAAACATGGCTGTGCTTTGGGCTGGTTTTGTGTTTCTGAGTTTTCTGCAGTGCTGTGGCAGTTATGATCCCACAGGTGATAACACATAGGGTGATCAGGTGTACCCACCCAGGTACATAAAGGGGCAAGGTGCAGCAACTTTGATACAAAGGATAAAGACCAAACAAGCCATTCCCGGATGTGTAAATGGACAAACACACACACACACACACACACACACACACACACACACACACACTTGAGGACCACTTCATTCCTTCTCAAATAACAAGGGTTCCAAGTCCAGATGTAGTTTTGAACAAGTTTTGTTTCATTTTCATTTTAATGGCCCATATACAGATAAAAAATTGGCCAGGGATTTGGTTCTGGCTCCTGATTGGTATCAAATGAGACCAAATTCCCACTGATCTCCATTTCTTGAGGAATATCTGAGGATGCATATGTCTTCAGTCATGGCCTCTTAAAAGACTATCATATTATTTAGTGTAGTTTAAATAGCAAATGATGATGTTATTCCTATTACTCAATTTCATCTCTCGTGAAAATTCATATTCTGAGGAACATGTGGAAGGTTTTCTAAAAGGACTCTCCCCTACATGCATCACTTTCACACACTCAAAAAAATACAGCATTATTCTTTTCCCATGTCTGACAAAATCATAATTTCTGAAGAGCCTACGCTGCCAAAAACTCACTAGCTAGCACCCAGAACACATGCACCTATCATGAAGTATAAGAACCTTTGATACAATGACCATCATCATGTACCAAATTGGCCAGTATGAACCAGACCATCAGTGAGGCTGCCCACTGACCAGTGTTATAGTGGAATTCAAATAAAATTATAGTCTTTAGCCCAATAATCACTCTGCATGGTAGACTGTCCAGGTGAGTCAGTGAGGGTGACTTGTGCTTGTGAGAGTAGCATCACTCTCAGCAGCCACAGAAGTAGACATGCAGCTCAGCTCTTCCTGCCAATCTTCACATTCTCCCAAACTGTGCTCAGCCTAAACCCAGAATACCATCAGTACCCCTACCTTCCAGCTAGCTCCAAATGATAGTGAAGCATCTCCAACTGTTCCAAGAACATGAACACTGCCTGATGTGTGCTTGACATCACTGAACCAGCCAGGAAAATGTCTGTTATTATCCTGGAAGTAGGAACTGCTTGGCTTTCACCACGATCATACAAAATGTTTAAATAATGTGACATCTTCCAAAATACACAACAGAAAGCATCAATGTAACTTGGTATTGTTGCTTTTTTCCCCCTCTCATTCATCACAGCAAATTCTCAGTGTAGCTATGATTTTCTAGGTCCCAAAGTTCCTTTCTTACAATCCCAGTATCTTCTCAAACCAAAATGAATGTTATAACCCAGCAGCTATTTGTTTCCTACTGAGGAAACGTAGTTATCAAAATGGAATTGGTGAATTCCTTTTTGATGGGTCACCCAAGCTGGTGCACCTCTCCAAAGAAGATGGAAAAGAGTAAATTCTCCAGGATGGTGTCCTAAAGTGAATCAAGTATGGCAAAGCATGATAACAGGAGCCATGTTGGACCTGCCTTGATTTCCAGAGTCTTCAATATTTCACAAGGACAAACAGTGAGGTCAACCAAATCTCAGCATACGGTTCCTATATTATCATTTAAGATATGCTCAGGAAAACAATAGGTTTTTTTATTAGGATTTCCCCCAAATACCTTCACATTGGCTGTTTTTGCACGAGGTGCCCCCAAATACCCAAAGTCTCATGGGTCTGAAAAAGGTAAGAAATAATGGTCAGAGAACCAAAAAACTCCCTTGAGAGAAGACAAATCCTGTACAATTGGAATAAGGACACAGAAATAAACCCACACTCCTACTAAAACTTTACTTTCATCAAAGACAAAGCCATACAATGGAAAAATGACAGCATCTTCAACAAATAGTGGTGGTCTAACTAGATGTCTGCCTGTAGAAAAATGCAAATTGACCCCTTTGTATCACCATGCAGAAACTCAAGTCCAAGTGGATCAAAGACCTCAACATAAAACCAGAGACTCTAAATCATTTAGAAGACAAGGTAGAAAAAAGTCTGGAACTCATTAACATGGGAGACAATAGAACAAATCAGCACAGGCTCTGAGATCAACGATTAATAAATGGGATCTCAAGAAACTGAAAAGCTTCTGTAAGTCAAAGGACATGATCAAAAGAACAAAATGGCAGCCAACAAATTGGGAAAATAGCAACACCAATCCTACAGACAGAGCATTAAAAATTAAAAATATACAAAGAACTTAAGAAATTAAACACCAACAAATCAACTAATCCAATTTAAAAATGAGGTTCAGAGCTAAACTGAGAATTCACCACAGAGGAATCTCGAATAGCTGAGAAGCACTAAAGGAAATCATCAACGTCCTTAGTCATCAGACAAACAGAAATCAAAATGACTCAAGGATTCCATCTTACACCACTCGATTGGCTAAGATAAAAAACTCAAGTGACAAAATATGCTGGTGAGGATGTGGTAAAAAGGGAACATTCCTCCACTGCTGATGGGAGTGCAAACTTGTACAATTTCTCTGGAAATCAATCTGGTGCATTCGCATAAAATTGGGAATAGTTCTACCTCCAGACCCACCTATATCACTCCAGGGAATATATCTAAAAGATGTTCCATTATAGAACAAGAACATTTGTTCTGCTATGTTCATAGCTTTTTATTCATAACAGCTAGAAACTGGAAACAACCTAGGTGTCCCTCAAATCTAGAAGAATGGATAAAGTACTTCTGGTACATTTACACAATGGAATACTAATCAGTTATTAAAAATAATAATTCATGGAAACTGCAGGCAAATGGATTGAACTAGAAAAAATCATCCTGAGTGAGGTAGCACAGACACAGACAGAAACACAGAGTATATACTCACTTATGAGCAGATATTAGACCTATAATACAGGATAACCGTACTACAATCCACAGACCCAAAGAAGCTAAATAACAAGGAGGGTCCACAGGAGGGTGCCAGAATGTCGCCCAAAATAAAAAACAGAATAGACAGCAGAAGTGGATGAAGAAAGGGAACTGAGCAGAATTTTTTTTTTCTGACTCTAAGACAGGCTATTTATTGTCCACAAAAGAATCTTTTTATGTTTTTTTTTTTGCCATAAATATAGATTCTATTTTATGTGAAATGGTTGCTTTGGATACAGTCCTCTCGTATATATATCTTATGGCACTGGACATATTCCATGAAATCATAAAAATTTTGGTTATTGAACTTGCCATATTTTTACATATTTACACATATATCTTACAGAATTTCATCTCACACTAGGAAAGCATTTGTTGAAAGACATTCAAATTAAATGTCTTCAAATGAGTGCTTTCAGTCTCCAAATCATTTAAGATACAGATATATACACATACACGTTGTCAGAACCTTTTTCTATTTTAATTTGTACTTTCAACTATAAGGTGAAAATGTTTTATTGGCTTGATAACAGTGAATTACTACCAATAATATAAGATCCTGAGGCTACCCTTGCTTACCAGTGAGGCTTACCTGGCATGGAAGAAGCCGGTCCATGTTTCTGTATGCTTTAGGTCCCATTTCAATTTTGCTCAACAGAGTTCTATGGAGGGCACGGGCCACTACATAAACTGCATACCATATGGAATAGCTGGGCTCAGAAACGGTCACCACATCATTTTCTTCTGGTTTAATCTCTACAGAAATTGGGTATGGGTCATGATTTTCACATAGCAAAGCAGGAGGTGAGCAATTAAACCTGTCAATCCAGAATTTATGGAAGTAAAAATCTCCTGGGTACTGGGAGGCTGTAGAAGACAGAAAGTTCATTAAGCCAGTGATAGCTCTTGTTTTCGAATATGAGAAGCTTCCTCTGAAAAGGTTCATCAAGTCATTCCTATCTGATAGGGACTCAAAATAAAATGTGTTGGTTTGCCATGTTCTACACCTTCCTTCTGGTTGAAAATAATTTATTTACCATGTGAAAAAACTTCAGTTTCTTATATGACTACAGAATACCTGCACTTTTACCTGTGTATGTTGGTTCAAATTCAGCAAATCAACAGCAAATAGTACCCAAGTTTCAATTAGCTGGCTGTTTTTCTGCACAACCACACAGATCTTTCTTTCTTTCTTCCTTTCTCCCTTTCTTTCTTCCTTCCTTCCTTCTTTCCTTCCTTCCTTCCTCCCTCCCTCCCTCTCTCTCTCTCCGTCTCTCTCTCCTTCCTTCCTTCCCTCTTCTTCCTCCTCCATCTCTTACTTTTTCTCTTTGCCCATATGTATATGCCTTTAGAACAGCAGAGGTGGCCAGATCCTTCTGCATTGAGTCCCCAGCATCCTAACAAGTAAGCCTAGTGCACCTTACCTACTCAACCCCCAGCCCCCTAAACATTATTTATAGGGTCGTCTCTGCTCGTGCACCTGCGGGCCAAAAGAGGGCGCCAGAACAACCAATACAGGGTCGTGCACAGCCTCACCCAGGACCGGGTGCACCCATCTCCCCCAGGAAGCATGCAGGCCTGGAGGGAGCGGACGACTGTGCGTCTTCTTGTCCCGCCATCCCCCTGCCTACAGTTCTGCCCCCGCACCAGCAGCTCGGGGACTCCAGGCAGATGGATGGAAGGCGAGGAGTGGAGAGGGGAGGGAGGCGGGGAACCCCCAAATCCCTCCTACTCCCCTTCCTCCCCGCCACCACCCCACGTGTGAGCAGGACTATGATTTCATAACTGCTTGGGATAAGAAGATTGCTGACCTGGGAAAACCGTTCCGGGTAGCAGCGCGTCTCTGGCGGAAGTCCCGCCCCTTAGGGCTTCGCTTCCAGATCCGCCCTGCAGACTTTCTGGCTTGGAGGCACAGAGGCCTCCCTGCCATCTCCCTGGCCCACGGGGCTGTAAACACAAACCCTCTACTCACAGACAGACCTTTATCCCTTCGTTTCTCACTTCGGAGCTCTTGCTGGTCACGGAAGTCCCAAGAGTCCCAAGATGAATCGCGGCAGAGACTCAGAGGCGCGAGAACTACAAACATGGCTTCGGAGCAAGGACTTCTGGGATTGTATACTAGAACTACAAAAATGGCGTCCAGGCGGCGCCATGCATACTGGGATTGTTTGTAGTCACGAGCCTGCTTCTCTCCCACTCTGTTGCCTGGACCGTGGCCCCAGAGTCGCCTACAAATCCCAGAATCCGCTGCGTGCCGTTGCCAGCATCATTTGCATGTGTTCCTTAGGATTACCACCATTTGGCTTGGCGAGGAGCGTGGAAGTAGGCGCGGGAAACCTCTTTGTCCTCAGACCCCACACAGCCTTTCCCCTGCTCTCCGTGTCTGTAAATCTCTCTGCCACGCCATACCGTCATAGGGAGCAGGAGCTTTGTGACGTCATTGCCCCGCCCCTTGTCCACGAAGTCAACACACTTAAGCTGCTCCTGCTACTACAGTAAAAAGTCCTGTCCCTGGTAGCTTGTCCTTGGGTCTCTGCACCTTTGATTATGTCCCTGGGAGTGAGACACAGACAATATTTTTTTTTTTACATGAATACCACTCTGCCTTCTTTTGGAGGGGGACTTTTTTAAATTTTTTTATTAATTACACTATTCATTTTGTATCCCCCATGTAGCTCTCTCCGCCCTCCCTTCCCAATTCCTCCCTTCCTCTCCCCTTCTCCACACATGCCCCTCCCCAAGTCCACTGATAAGGGAGGTCTTCTTTTCCTTCCTTCTGATCCTAGTCTATTAGGTCTCATCAGGAGTGGCTGCATTGTCTCCCTCTGTGGCTTCTCCTTTCAAAATGGAGTCACCCAAGCTAACTTAAACTCTTCAATCACATAAGTAGAAAAGTAACTAAGATACCATGCACACATGATATATACCCAAAGTTAAAACGTAAGATTTTGCTGGAGACATAAATGTATTCTACTGCCAATCTGTGACTAGTGTTTCCCTTCTGTATCGCTTGTTTTGACTGGAGTATGTTTTCACAAACTCCACAGGAAAATGAGTGTCACAAATTACAGGCTAAAAATCGGGACTGGAGCGATAGCTCAGCAGTTAAGAGGACTTCTTGCCCTGCCAGTGAATTGAATTTAGCTTCCAGCATTCATATTGGGCTACTCCCAATGGTCTGTAACACCAGATCCAAGTGATCTGACACCCTCTTCTGGCCTCCGTGAGGACCCACATTCCTCTGTAAACACACACACACACACACACAGAGAGAGAGAGAGAGAGAGGAAAGTGAGAGGGGGAAAGGATAGGTTTGTGTGTGTGTGTGTGTGACAGGATCTCCCATCTGTATTGTCTTTTAAAATCACATATAAACTAAAATGACCTTGATCCAATCATCTTGCCTCTAACTCCTGGGTGCTTGGATTCCAGGGGTGCAGCACCACACCTCAGTTCAAGCATTGGTGAAGATGGGACTCAGATTTTCTTGTGGTTGCTAAGCATTTGGTCAACAGAGGGATCCTGAGACCATAGGTACCATTTCTCTGTAAAACAACTTAAGTCTTTTCAAGGGAGAAAACTAGTTCAAGCTCAAGGCATGTGCTCTAGGCCAGGCACATGGTCTCACTGTGGGAGATGGAAATGAGGTTTACAACAGGTGTTAGTTAGCTTTTTAAAATGAGGTTTTCGGTATTACACATCAGTGCCTGTGATTATGTGGAAGTGTTCCATCTCTTTGGATAAGCTGCTGTATTAAGATCAGTGGTGTGGGATTGCAGAAAAATCACAGGCCTGGCCAGGCTCAGGTCCAGCAAGCCAGGAGGCAGATACAGTAAGGTGCAGGCCTCTTGGACTGAAAGGCAGGTCTCAGCCCAGTAGGTGCTTCACCTGAGGTCAGGACAGTTTGTGGATATACTGCACTATCCAGCCACCAGAGCTGGCGGCCAAGCCCTGGGAATTCAATGGCAAATCTCCAGAGAGGAGGGGAGTACTCCATCCCCCCAGGATAAATGACTGACAAATTTCAAGTAGCCATGGTGGAAAGCTGATTATATCATGAAACACAATTTTGTCATTTTGTCGTGTGATATCAAGGATTTATAAACCTTGGGCCATGAGAGGGGCTTAAAGGGTACATGTGTTTGATTGCCTGGGAATAGAGATACTAGGGATAGTTGATTTACATATTGTGGTACAGTACCTCATTTGCATGTAGTATCACAGTACTATTACAAGGAGAATATGTTAATTAATGATCCTATTCATGGGGGAACATCTCCAGGTAAGATCTCCTTACGATAGGGTGGAGTATTTTCAGGAATCCACAGGTGCTTGCTGAACAGGTTTCTTATCAGGAAAAGGACAGGCCTGTAATCTTCACTTAAGGCTATGTGATGCTCCTTATAGGATCTGAGGTTCCCCAGATCAGGCAAAGAGAGAATCCCACTGAGAAAGTGAGTCCACTGTTACACACCAAGCTCAGAGGCTATCTGGAATTGTCATACTACAAAATTATATTCAGAGTTCCCCAACTGAGGTTCTGCAACAACTCCTCAGTATCAACAGTTTGTTTAACAGTGCTCCTTATGCATTACCAGCCTGTCTGTTGGCTGTTCTGTGATGATGAGAATCAAGGCCAGGGCCTTCTGCCCCGGCAGGTCCTCTAGCAATCACCAACATCATTTTGTTTCCATTATCAGTGACAGCATCTTATATACTAATGGTTTTGCATTTCTGTGAAGATTTTTAAATTGTGCAAACATATATTTTAAATATATTATATCATAAAAGAAATCATGCCTTGTCAACACCAAGAAACACTTAAGAGCAGTCAAGGTCAGTATGTAAACTGTTACAAGACTGAAGGACACACTGGCTGCCTGAGTCAACAATCCTTAGAAACTTCTCTAGGTTGTAGAATTCAGTCAAAAATAGTTACAAGAATCAGATGATAGTGTCTTTAGTGAAGGAAAAGGAAAGTAAGAATGTCCAGATGAAAGAACACAGAAAATCGGAGAAAACTCACTCTTGCCATTTTTACACAACTAGGGTCTTACACAACAGGGTCTGACAAAACTTATGTACCTAAAATAAATCAATTTTAATTTCTAAAGAAAAAAATAACATATAGAAGAGGAAAACTTTAGGAAATTACATGTGCGTGTGTATTGTCACTATTTTCATTATCTTATCCTCTAGGATGCCAGAAGATTACATTCAATATCCTGGACTTGGAAACATACACTTCTGAGCCCTTGATGTAAGTGCTAGGAATTAAAATTGGCGTCAAAATGGAGTAGTACCACTAACTCTCTAGTTCCCAATGATGTCATTATAATGCAGAGGGTGAAGATGCTGCATTACCCCTTCTTTCTCCTAGCACTTAAAGGTGATGAAGACTCTGATAAATGGCTGCTGGATTTCTCTCCCTTTGTGAATGGACTTCCCATATTCTTATTGTCATTGCTACCACAGTTCTCTTGATATGAGTAAATGTAACAAAAGGCTTTGTTGAAACCAGTCAGATTATATTAGAAAAATATTCATTATTTGAGATATAGCCTAACTTTTTGGAATCAATCAGAGACAGGATATGTCTACATAGCCATGGCTGTTTCAGAACGCAATCTGTGGATCTCGGCATGGTGGCACACACTTGTAATTCCAGAACTCAGGGAAGAAGAGGTAAGCAGATCTCTGTGACTTTAAGGACAGCCTGGTCTAGAAAGTGAGTCCAACACATCCAAGGATACACAAGCAAATTTTCTCTCAAAAACAAACAAACTCCAGATACACCTGCCTCTGCCTCCTTCAGCAAATCCTACTGGCCTGCACCACCAGAACTGGAACTTTAAAGAAAAATTCTCAACTTCATATGAAAAAACAAATAAACTCAGAATTGCCAAAATGATCCTATACACCAACCTATTGTCTGGAGGTATATCCATCCCTGATCTCAACCTGTACTACAGAGCAATAGTAATAAAAACCACATGGTACTAGCATAGAAACAGAATGGTGGCTCAATGGACTCAAATTGAAGATCAAGAAATAAACCCATACACCTACAGTTACTTGATTTTTGACAAACCAGCCAAAACCACATAACGGAAAAAAGACAGCATCTTCAACAAATGGTGCTGGTCTAACTGGATGTCTACATGTAGAACAATGCAAATACATTCATATTTAGCGCCCTACACAAAACTAAAGTCCAAGTGGATCAAAGACCTCAATATAAAACCAGACACACTAAATTGGCTAGAAGAAAAAGTGGGGAAGAGCCTTGTCCTCATTGGCACAGGAGACAACTTCCTGAACAGAACACCAACAGCACAGGCTCTAAGAACAACAATCAATAAATGGGATCTCATGAAACTGAAAAGCTTCTGTAAAGCAAAGGACACTGTCATTAGAAGAAAAGGATAGCCTACACACTGGGAAAGGATCTTCACCAACCCTGTATCTCACAGAGAACGAATATCCAGAATGTATAAATATCTGAAGAAGTTAAAAAGCAACCAAGTAATCCAAATTAAAAAAAAAATGGTGTACAGAGTTAAACTGAGAATTCTCTGTAGAGGAATATAGAATGGCAAAGAAACACTTAACTAAATGTTCAATGTCCTTATTCATCAGGGAAATCAAAACTACCCTGATATTTTACCTTACACCCATCAGAATAGCTAAGATCAAAACTCAAGGGATGACACATGCTAGAGATATTGTGGAGAAAGGAGAACCCTCATTGACGGTGGGAATGTACCTTTGTACAACCACTTTGGAAATCAATCCAGCACTTTCTCAGAAAATTACGACTAGTGCTACCTCAAGATCCAGCTCTACTACTCCTGAGCATATACCCAAAAGATGCTCAAATATAGAACAAGGACATATGTTTATAGCATTTTCTTAATAGCCAGAATATGGAAACAACCTAGATGGCCCTCAACAGAGGAATGGATATAGAAATTGTGGCATATTTATACAACGGAATACTACTCAGCAATTAAAAACAAGAAAATCATGAAATTTGTAGGCAAATGGATGAAACTAGAAAATATCATCATGAATGAGGTATCCCAGAAGCAGAAAAACACATATGTAATATACTCACATAAGTATATAGTAGCCATATAAGGTGAACATACTAAAATGTATAGTACTAAAGAAGCTAAAACAAGGAGGACCCTATGAGAGACTACAACCTTGATTAGAAGGACAAACAGGATAAGACTTTGGAAGTAGGGAACAGAACACAGGGAACAGGACAGGAGCTTCCACGGGGTCCACTGAAAGACTCTACCCATCAGGGTTTTGAAGGAGATACTGAGACTCATAGCCAAATTTTGAGCAGAGGGCAGAGATTATGGAAAAATGGGGAGATAAAAGGAGCTGGAAGGGACAGGTGCTTCACAAGGAGACTAACAGAGCCAAAAAACCTGGTCCCAGGGTGGCCTGCATAGACTGATACTCCAACCAACAACCATGGAGGGAGAGAACCTAGAAGCCCTGTACATAGGAAGCCCATAGGCTGCTCAATTTCCAAGTGGGTACCCTAGAAAGGGGTTCAGGGGATCTCTCTGAAATGGACTCAGTGGTCAGCCTTTCATAACCTCTCCCTGGGGATGGGGGATGCAGCCTTACCAAGCCACAGAGAAAGATGCCATCCCTGATGAGACCTGATAAGCTAGCTTCAGATAGAAGAAGAGGAGGTCCTCCCCAGTCAGTGGACTAGGTGAGGGGTATATGAAGAGTGAGTCAGACTGGGAGGAGACTGGGATGGGGGTGGAGGTGGGGGCTACAGCTGAGATACAAAGTGAATAAATTGTAATAAATAATAAAAAATAAAGCAAAATATTTGAAATAAAAATATTAAATAATAGCTTAAAATTTTTCCTGATTTATCTATAAATTATACTTTTACTATAAGCATAATTTTCACACCCCAAGAGGCCAAACTATAAAGAGAAAATCAAGAAAAACCATTAAAAAAGGGTGAAGGACATGGAAAAATTAAAATGGTGGAGAATAATAAAGTATTTAAAGTTTTAGAAGAATGTTCTATGTTCTGAGACTATTGCTTCAAGAACAAAAAAGAAATAAACTTTATCACATAAGGAAAAGCTGAAAGTGTGTATTTTTAATCATCTGCACTATACAAAAAGCTATCAAAAAATTGCTGCAGCCTTCAGCTTTCAGTATATCTGGAAGTAGTAACTATCACTAAATTTTTCAAGAAGCATTTCTTTGTAAATGTTCCCAGGCTGTTAGAGAATTCTAAGCCCAAAGGAGTGTGGACTCAATTTGCAAGTTTTGAACTAAATCACTGAGGTCTTTTTCCTTCAAAGTCTTAGTAAACTACAAAGAGAGCAAAGCTTAGATTTTTGGTAATCCTTACACAGTCAGAACGTTCTTGCATGCTGAATACACAGGCAAGGACAAAAAGAATGAATGCTCTTGACAGAATTCCTCTAACTGTGATGCTGTGGTGTATAGTAGAATTTCCAATCAACTGTGAACTGTCCACACACTTTTTCAAACATATATCATATCAAAACCTTTCCAGAATGTTAATTGTTCATGAAAGCTCCTAAAGCAAACATTATGACATAAAAAAATGGAATATTTTTATTAAAAAAAGTTGCAGGGTAAAATAGAAAACCAATAGGATCTTGTGTGAAAATCAGTAGAAATAATTATTTTAAAGGAACTGAGTTTATGTTACAATATTGTTTAAAGACATCAGTGAGATTGCTGATGTACAATTCTGAACATTTGCCACAGTTGAAATCAGTCAAGGAGAGGCAAGAGAGTATTCCTATAAAGGAATATTTCTTTTTCTCTGCCTGAAGATAGACGTATCTGGTTCAGCAAAGCTGGTGAGAGTGTTCTCCAATTTATGTTACTGACTAGTACTTAACTTTATATTACACCTTTTTGTTTAATTATTGTTTTGTATAACCTAGACCTGGTATAAGAACATATCACTTTGGTGATCTAAAATTTCTTAATAATAAACACCTTTGTTATTCTAGGACAATTTCTACAGTGATATGTTAGAATATTGACTCTAAATGTGTTTTATAACCCATTGTGTTTACGAAAGTCAAAGACACGGTTATTCTTTCAGCTACATTTCATCCTGTTCTTAGGAAGGAATGCTCTGAATTCTACATAATAGTTAAACTGATGATCTGCACTGAATCCAATTGTGTAAAAAACAATATTAGAAGAATAGAAAATTATTTAATAGATAAGGGTGTAACTCATTGTGTAGTATGTATGAGGTCATGTGAGGTCATGAGCTCTATCTTAAGTACCATACAGTTAGTCTCTCTCGCTCTCTCTCTCTCACACACACAATCAAGTCTATAAAGGTGATTTTTAAGCAGAAGTTACATGAAAAGACATCCTTATGCCTAGGAGATTCACATAGATATATGGAAAAAAAGACAAGACTATATAGCTGGGCTTTAAAATAAGGTGCTAGAGTACACATTGAGAGAAAGAATACAGGCCATAATTAAAAATGTAAAACGTCACCAATCAGGTAAATATGAAGATCAAATGTTAATCCTTTGTAATATTTTGCTTAAAATTTGTTTATATTAATTTTCTATTAGAATTATTTATGATTAGACAAATTTATTTTACAATATAAGCAATAGTGGAAAAACACAGAAGTCTATATATAAGCAATAAGAACCAGGAGAAAACAGTTTAATTATGGTAGGAATGTTTGGATTGAAATTGTATGGGAGTGGATCATTTAACAGTAGTTTCTCTTTTTTGGCACTGTAACTAATGTGGAACAATCTTGCTTCATATTGCTTTCTACATATCATACTGTAAATACTTTTTTTTCTGTAAATACTTTTATGTGCATGGAATACACATACTGTTTCTATATACCACTGCCTAAATTCTCACTCTCTCTCCTCTACCCTATTCTTATATCCCCATATTTCATTATTCTACAAACTGTCTCTCTCCTAGTCATGAACATGTAATGAATGTCATTTTTGGTTTTATATTCACATACAGTGGCACAGTTTATGATGTCCTCAATGAACATCTTCAGTGGAAGGGGTTTCCTGTTTCCCTTATTGGCATCGTTAATGGATCTGCTCAAATGCAATAAAAAAAATACAGTAAAGTGAATCTGTAAGTAGAGTATTACAAGCTAATCACTGTCAATATTTTATCAATATCATCTTAGCTTTAAACACATCTTCAGGACTATGCATTATTAGAATTGGGAATATTCAAAAATGTTTCAGAAAGAAAGACATGGTCAGATAATAACACATTGATCTAGCAAGAACAGCCAGTCTTCAAAATTTTTGTCTGTGAGGGAAGGGCAGAAACCTCCTTGACTTCAAAGCAGAAAGCATCAGATGATTTGAGCATACATGGGAGAGTAACATCTACCGAGTGGAAATTAAAATGACTCTGGAGAAAACTGCTCACTCCAATAGAAAGAGGAGATGATGAAGAGCATAGCATATAAAACTTCCTCATAATAAAGCAAAATATGCATTTGAACAAGAAAATTTAAAGCAGTAGCTAGGAAAGATCTAATCAACAGCACATTTGAAAACAGTCCATCAAATACATTTTTGTAAAAGAAATAGAGCACAGACTGCCATTCCTTTATCAATGAGGAATTAAAATGAGTAAAATACCTTTGGGGAAAAAAGTACCACCACTCTTTCTAGTCCATAAAACTATAATTTAAAAAGTGAAAAAAAATAGACTCTTGAAAAATGCTAAGGTATTTAATATTATTCCTCATTAAAAATAATATAAAGTCAATTTCCATCTATAAGCATGCAGGTGTAGCTGGCATTCTTCACATGATTGGGCTGCTGTTAGATCTGTTATTTCACTGGAAAACATACATGATAGGAATTAAA
Source organism: Meriones unguiculatus (assembly GCF_030254825.1). NCBI lineage: Eukaryota > Metazoa > Chordata > Mammalia > Rodentia > Muridae > Meriones > Meriones unguiculatus. The sequence goes on from NW_026843735.1 coordinate 19,418, forward strand.
CAATAGTGGTGATGCTGGTTGGAAATGTCTTGTTCACATAGAAAGGAATTATTATTTCATTATTCACACTAATGCAAACATAAAGAATGTGACCTTTGGTTAGAACACACACTTAAGCAGGGAAAACACCTTTTATGATAAAAATTTATCATTATTTTCTCATATGAATTTAGCACACTAAGATTTCATAAAGTGAAAAGTATTATATTGAATGAGTTAGACCACAGTTATATTGAATATATTCCAAGGGTCTTATCATTTTGTTGATGAACATTTTTTTTTTATCCAAAGTACAACCCTTACCCATTTCTCTATTCTTTTCTACAATCTTTTTTAATTGATTTACTTTATTTATTATAATTTATTCACTTTGTATGCTTGTTGTAATTTCCTCCCTCTTTTCCTCCCAATCATGCCCTCCCTCCTCCTTCGCCTCCCCAGGAACTCCTGCCCTTCCATCTTACCCTAGCCCATCAGGTCTCATCAGGACTGGCTGCATTGTCTTCCTCTGTGGCTTCATAAGGCTGCCCACAACCCCTCATGGGGAAGTGATCAAAAAGCCAGCCACTGAGTTCATGTCAGAGACAGCACCTGTTCTATATAATAGGGAACCCCATTTGGACACTGAGATGCCATGGGCTACATCTGTACAGTGATTCTAGACTATCTTCATGTATGATCCTTCCTTGGAGAATCAGTCTCAGAAAAGACACCTGGGCCCAGATTTTTGGTTCTGTTGCTCTCCTTGTGGAGCTCCTGTCCCCTCCAGGTCTTTCTGTCTCCCCCTTCTTTCATAAGGTTCCATGCACTTTGCCCAAAGTTTGGCTATGAGTCTCAGCATCTCCTTCGCAAGATCCAGCTTTACAACTCCTAAGCATATATCCAAAATATCCTCAAATATATAACAAGGAAATTTACTCAACCATGTTCATAGCAGCTTTATTCATAATAGACAGAATCTGCAAAGAACCAAGATGTACCTCAAAGGAGGAATGGATACAGAAATTGTGGTACATTTACACAATGGAATATTACTCAGCAATAAAAACAAGGATATCATGAAATTTGTAAGCAAATAGTGGAAACTAGGAAAGATCATCCTGAGTAAGTTATCCCGGAAGGAGAAAGATACACATAGTATATACTCACTTATAAGTGGATATTAGACATAATATACAGGGTAAACATACTAAAATCTGTATACCAAAAGAAGCTAAGTAAGAAGGATGACCCTGGGTAAGATGATCAATGCTCATTCACAAATGCAAATGGGATAGACATTGGAAGAGGGAGAAAACAGGGAACAGGGAAGAATCCTACCACACAGGGCCTCTGAAAGACTCATTCCACTATTCCTAATTCTATTATTTTATAGCCCTATGCCAGGTACTGTTTTTCATTCATAAGCTAAAATGTGAGTTATTTCAGATTTCTGAAAATTGTGATCCTTGTTGCCAGGAACATTCAGATACATTTCACTTTTCTTTTGCCATAGTTCTACATCCATAAATGGAGCTGCACATTCATACTGAAATTCTCTGTGAATGATTCTTGACAAGAGACTCTCACCTTTCATGTTTCCACTATTAACTGCTTACCCACTTTATATTCTGCCTGAAACCACTCTTATCAGAAGGGTAGATTATGCTTGTGGCCCTCAATATGCAAGTGTAAAGAGATAATACATCTAATATCACCAAATTAAAATGTGACACAGAAACATCAAAGGAATTTGGTTATATGCATTATTGAAAATGCCTGGTGCGGGAGGAGGGGCAAGATGGCGGAGCCGGGAGGACTCTCATTCTGAGCAGCAGCACAGCAGGATCAGCACAGTGACCAGCAATCAGAACTCTCAGCCATAAAACACAGTCATTGTGTTTCCCAGGTGAGAGGATACCCCACGGTGGGGGATTCAATCAGC
>NW_026843736.1:0-7500 GCF_030254825.1 Meriones unguiculatus
AACTGAACAAGTAATAAATAAATTAATAAATAAATTTGGGGGCTCAGCGGTTGAGAGTACACACACCTAAAATAAAAAAGAACTAGAGATATCTTCAAGGCATGAGAAAACCTGTGTCAAGGCATCTACTCGGTATGAAAGACAGCCAATACAGGGAGACATCGTCTCAAAATCTTGTGTCAACCAAACAAGAAATAAAAACAAAACATAGGCCAGGCATGCATGGTAGCGCAAGCAATCAAACAAACAAACAAACAAACTGAAAAGCATATCGTCACGACAGGGCAAACCTAAGTCTGTAATGAACTGATGAATCATTCATGTTAATTTTAATTTTTATTATTTGTCATTAAAATATAAAAGGAAAAATACAATTGATTGTGCTGGAACAACACATTATTATTATTATTATTATTATTATTATTATTATTATTATTATTATTATTTGACTGGCCTCTGCCTCCCAAGTGCTGGCATCCTGGTTTTGTTTGTTTGTTTGTTTGATTGATTCCTGTACAGTCAGGGGTTTCTCGTCGTAGTAGTCCTAGAACTCCACCATTCTGTTTGGGCTTATTTGAAAGAAAGAGAGAGAGAGAAAGAGAGAGAGAGAGAGAGAGAGAGAGAGAGAGGGAGGGAGGGAGGGAGGGAGGGAGGGAGGGAGGGAGGGAACGAACTTTTTTTTTTCCACTAAATGTAACTAAATTTTAGTGTAAGCTTAAAATCGAATGGATGACAGATAAGAACACGCCGATCACCGCCCAGCTGTCTGGGAAAATCTGAAAGGATGCAGCCGGGCACGGTGACAGAGCGATGCCTGCCCCGGGAAGGGGGAGGTGCGGGGGGGGGTGGATCAGGAGTTCGAGGACGGTCTGGGCTCCGTAGTGAATTATTTTAAAGGCCAAAGAACGGAAGTTGAACCGATGAGATCTAACCGAGAAGCAGCATGTTAAGAGGTAGACGGTCAGCGAATGCGAATGTAAATATCTACGCCATTTCTAACCAGCAGTGGATGTACTCGTTGTTAGAACTGCAATCCAAGTATCAGCAATCCAGCAGCTAGCCTGTACAGGCCAAGCAGGAGCCCAAGTCCTAGGTAGCAGTTCAAACTGCCCTGAGCAGGGAACCACGAGCTTGGCTAGGGGTCCACGACCCAGCAGCGGCCACGATGGGGCTTGGGGGGGGGGGGGTGTCGGGGAAGCGGGTGCTTCTTGCCTGCCTGCCTGCCTGCCTGCCTGCCTGCCTGCCTGCCTGCCTGCCTGCCTGCCTGCCTGCCTGCCTGCCTGCCTGCCAGGGGCGGTGCGGCTAGCGCCTCAGAGGATGACCAGGGGACAGAGGCCGGGCAGGGTGAGTGAGCTTTGAGCGAGTGGCCAGCGCGGGCAGCGCAACTCGTCCGAGGTCACCTGACTCACACAGCAGCAGCCAGCTTCGGGCCACAGCAGAGCGCACACACAGCCCGCGCAGCAAGCGCCGGCGGGAAGGAGACGGGAGTAACAAAAGTAAACTTTTCCGAACTCCAAATAGTTCCCTAAGATTTTCTACGTCGGAGCCACCGACAAAAAGCACAGTTACCCAGCCTCGCTAGCTAAACAATCTATTGCTAGAGACCAACCATTTCCAGACCAACCATTTCCAGCACAGCACCTAGGGAAGCCACCCAAACCCGAACCAAGCAAACACAAAATTCCAGCACTTGAGAGGCAGAGGCAGGCGAATCTCTTAGTGTGTGTCCAGCCTGGCCCATAGTTTCATCCGTATGCTCATGATGAGTTCAAAGCAGAAGTTTATAATCTTTTTATTTCAATTGTTTTTTGTTTTGTTTTGTTTTGTTTTAGTTTCGGCTCATTTGAGATGGGGTTTCTCTGTGTAAGTTTGGTAGACGCACACGCTGAGAGGGAGAGAAGAAAGAAAGAAAGAAAGAAAGAAAGAAAGAAAGAAAGAAAGAAAGAAAGAAAGAAAGAAAGAAAGAGAGAGAGACAGAGAGAGGGAGGGAGGGAGGGAGGGAGAGAGAGAGAGAGAGAGAGAAAGAAAGAAAGAAAGAAAGAAAGAAAGAAAGAAAGAGCTCCTCGCTCAACTAGTAAGAGTGAACTTCAAATTGTTCCGTAAGATTTTCCCTAACCTTGCTAAACAATCTATTGCCAGAGACCAACCATCTTCCAGCAGACAAGGCAGGTGTCAGAGTCAGGGATGACCTGATGATGGCTGCTGCTACTTGGGGCTGCTGGTTGTGGCAAAAAAAAAAAAAAAAAAAAAAACAAAAAACAAAAAACTCTTTATATAATCTTTATATAATTTAACTCTTAAACTGCCATGGGCCTCTGGTTGTGGAGAGAGCCTCTAAAGCTCTAAAGGAAAAGAGTTAGAGGGAACTGAACCCTGGATTCTCAGATTCAGGGTCAAGAAACGGTGTTGTCAGCCAGGAGACATGGGAGAGAGGGGTGTTTAATCCTGCTCTATGTCTCTATCCCTACTGTATTTACAGGGAGCCCTCTGATTGTCATGGTATCTCTCTCTTTTAAAAATCAGAGTAAAGAGCGAGCGACACTAAACCTCTGTGATGGTTTGTTTCTACAGAGTAAGAGGGGTTTCTGTGTCTGTTTGTTTGTTTTGTTTTAATGTCAAAGTTTTTCTAAAATACAGGTGTCTGTCTCGTATGGGTAGCCATATATTCTTTGTTTCGATATTCAGATGATCTCTCTCATCGTATCCTCATCCTTGGACTAAACCTAGAAGGAATGCACGTCCTTCGTCATTAATTTGTTTCATCTCCCTTTGGCGCTCGGCATTTGGAGGTTCGAAGAGCTCCCAGCAGTCCATCTTCCCCCGAGCCCCAGGAAGGTTTTGCAAATTGCTGGAATGAAGTCAGAAACTCTTTGAAAAATCATGATCAGTCAGAGATTACAGAACCATCAGAATGTGAAAAACAACAGCACACTCTGTTATAGAGGTACACTTCTTCCACATATTTTTTGAAAAAATCTGCAATAAGGCCAGGCAAGAGAGCAAGGGCCGGGGTGGGCGGGGGGGGGGGGGGGAGGAGGGGGGATGGGGGAAGGGGGGGGAGGAGGAGGAGGGGACCTCCAGCTCACTCACTCCTCCCTCAGCTCAGCGGCACACCCATCGTTGCTGTGTTAAACCGGTGGGGCCGCATTCCAGGAATTCTAAAGAACTTTGTTGTTCCTCTCCCAGGGGACAGAAGGGACGACTCTTTTTTTTTTTTTTTTTTTTTTTTTTTTTACCCCGTTTTGTTTTATTTGGTGGGGACCGCTCTTAGTTGTGTATTAATGAGAGGAAACTGTTCCCTGAATCACTCCCACCCCCCTTTTTTCGGTGCACCGGAGGAGACAGGGTCTCTCTGTGGATTGGTTTCCACTGCCCCAGAACTCAGTCGGTAGACCAGGTCGGCCTTAGAGATCTGCCTGCTTCCGCCTCTCCAGTAGCGCTGTGACTTAAACCATAAACCAACCACCCCACTCAGCTGGATTTCCCTCTCTCTCTCTCTCTCTCTCTCTCTCTCTCTCTCTCTCTCTCTCTCTCTTTAACTTTCATTTTACCCGTGGGTTCACCCAGACCATAATAAAAATACAGGATGGGACCAAAGGCCCAGGCCAGGAAAAAGGAAAAAGGAAAGAAAAGAAGCCAGGCAAGGTGGCACACGACTTTTATGACAGCATAAAAGGAGACAGTTGTAAGTTCGAGGACAGCCTATTTTTTGTTTGTTTGTTTAATAAAATTTTTATTTTTATATTAGTTACAGTTTATTCACTTTGTATCCCAGCTGTAGCCCTCTCCCTCATCCCCTCCCAATCCCATCTCATCAGGGCTGTCTGCATTGCCCTCCTCTGTGGCCTGGCAAGGCTGCTACCCCCAAGTGAGTTCCTGTCAGAGACATTCCCTGTTCCACTCATTAAGAAACCCACTTGGAGAGGGAGAAAAGCAAGCAGGCAGGCAGGCAGGCAGGCAGTCAGGCAGGCAGGCAGGCAGAAAAATATTTTCTCTCTACACAAGCAATCCGAATCTGCTTTATTAATGAAATGAAGAAAAGTACACAGTACTAACTACCTTTAAAGACCTCTTTCAAATGCCTCTCTGCGTGTGCCTGCTTTTAAATATTTAAGGGGGGGGGTGAATCCGGGCCATGCAATAAGTCTAGGCCAGATTGGGCCCCAGCTCTGAGAGGGAAAATCGAGAGACAAGCCCCCTATATCTCTGACCCAGAAATTATCTCGAAATGACAACCACCAGAGAAGGAAATATCATTTTTCTCCAGCAGATTCTCACTGGTATAATGTTATAATGTAAGCAGGCAGGCCCCGGGCAGATTTTGGGTGGGTGGAGAGGATCAAGGAGGAGTTTGGGGTAATGGGAACACCCACCCCCGACAAATAACACAGCTGAACTTTGCTGACTCTGTTTTCCTGCCTATCCAACCACTCACTCCCAGCTGGACAAAGGGGAGCCGCCTATATGGTTATGAGACGCCATCCTCCATACTAGGTAGATTTTCCAGCAGAGCTAGTAGTCTCAGGAGGCTCCTGCCAGTCAGTCAGTCAGTCAGTCAGTCAGTCTTCTTGGAAACCCCAGGCAATTCTTGCAATTTACAGTTTCATCAGTCCCTGGGGTGTGCTTATTTAAAACCAGAAAATCAAAGATAAGATGAGAAAGGTGTGTGTGTGTGTGTGTGTGCGCGCGCGCGCGTGCGTGTGTGTGTGTGTGTTGGGTGTTGGAGACCATAATTTCAGCTTTATTTTTTTTTTATTTTATTTATTTTTATCTATCTCCCCACCCCCACCCCCCAGATGAGGACCAAACAACCCAGGCAGGACCTTCCTTTCGCTTGCTAAGCAGGCGATCTACCTACCACTGAGGGAAATCCCCAACCCCAAATAATTTATTTATTTATACTTTTATTTTATGTGTCCGATCACCTAGATAGAACTGAAGTTACAGACGAGCTGCCGCGTGGGTTCTGGAAATTGAACCTGAGTCCTTTGGAAGAGTACCCAGTGCTATTAACCACTGAGCCATTCCCTCCAGTTCCTCCGGTCAAGCTTTCCCTAGAAATTAAATATCGGTTGAATATGTCGAACCGAACCGGAGCCGGGCGTGGTGGTGCACGCCTGCCTGAGAGGCAGAGGCAGTTTGGAGGCCCTGTCTCTCCACTGGGAAAGAAGACTCCGCTCCCTCCCCATCTGCCCTGCCGATCCTCCCCTCCCACCCCCACCCCGCCGATCGATCGATCGATCGATCGATCGATCGACCCCCTTCCCCGCAGCCCGCCCCAAATCTCAAGGAGGGAAACTGTGAATGAAGGCAGATCCTTTAGCTGTGAAGAGTCACCCTCAGATTTGTTCAGGGAGAAGTGGATACTAACCATTATCCAGCCTGCAAACCCAGAGGGGGAGAAAAATGAATGCCTCTACTCTACACTCCCAGAAGAGCGATGGTCAAGGGGCACCCACCTTGCAGGCGGGTCGCAACCTTCTGTAACTCCAGTTTTAGGGAACTCTCACATACGGAGGCAGAATACCAGTTAAAGAAAATAGAATAATCGGGGAGGGGGGGGGTGGCATATAAAAAGAACTTACAGCCTTCCTCAGAGGGGTCAATTTGAATTTGCCCGAAGAAGACTAGAGAGAGGAACCAGAGGTTCTTCTAAGAAGCCCAAGTAAATCTTGAAGGTCACTTGCAGATCTTCAAATGGAGTGAGTTTTAAAACAAATCACAGTGGAAAAACACGACCCACCACCACCACCACCACCACCACCACCACCACCACCACCACCACCACCACCACCAAAACAAGAACAAAAAAAAAAAAAAAAAAAAGAAAGAAAGAAAGAAAGAAAAAGAAAAACAAACAAACAGAACCCCAGAGATCTTGCACCTGCCTGAAGAGTATACCGGCTGTTTTTCCAGTCCCAAGCGCACGCGCGCGCGCACGCACGCACACACACACACACACACACACACACACACACACACACACACACACGAGTGGGCAGTGGTAAAAATTAGCTCACAGAGAGAAACAACATAAGTCAATGAACCAACTAGAAACTTCGTAGTCATTCATTTATTTATTGTAATTGAGCGTAAAGTGAAGGGGGGGGGTGGCTCAGGTGGGCTGGGAAGCAGGTAGATAGAGTACCACCTGTGAGTCAAGAGGAAGAGGAAGGAAGGGCCATCTTCTTCTGCTGGAAAGAGGTAGTCTTTTGTTTGTATGCGTGATTGCGTCCCGCCTCGAGAAGGAGGGCAGTCAGTCAGTCCAGCTGACTGTGCCGGGGCATAGCAGTCCCACACCTCAAACTCCTCTTTCTGGCCGTGCCTTTGATTCTCGCCTCCGTCCTGTCCTGTTCGCCAGGGTGGTCAGGGAACCCTGCATGGATAGCAAAAAGGAAGCATGTCAGTGGGGAGGAGTCCATTACGTTTGGCCCCGCAAAGCAAAGCAGAGTAGAGCAGATTGGTCTATTTGAAAGAACGATTCCGATTCAAATTTTTAGAGAACACCATGCTTCCCAATGCCCATCTCCTCTCCTCCGTGTGCCCTCCCGCCCCCCACCCCCGTTTCCCCCTTGGCTCGGGCAGACAGTGTGCAGGCAGGCTGATAAGGAAGGGCCAATCGCACACACCTCGAGGAGCGAGCGAGCAAGCAAGCAAGCACCGCCGCACACTGTTATGATGGCGGGGAGAGAAAAAAGAGAAAGGTAACATGCTCAACCTTTACCTAGACATTACATATCAGTTAAAAAAAAAAAAATCAAAATGGAGCAGGCAGGCAGATCTCTGAGTCTGGGATAGGGAGGGAGGGAGGGAGGGAGGGAGGGAGGGAGGGAGGGAGGGAGATAAATACACACTGGAGAGATGGCTCACAACAGTCTATAATGGAGTTCTGGCGCCCTCTTCGGGTACATGCATGCAGGCACATTTAATCAGCCATTCATGTTAAAAAAAAAAAAGGGGGGGGCGGGGCTGGAGAGATGGCTCAGAGGTTAAGAGCATTGGCTGTTCTACCAAATTCCCAGCAACCACATGGTGGATAACAACCATCTATAATGAGATCTGTTCTGACCTGCAGGCACACATGCAGGCAGAACAATTAATAAAGAAACAAACAAACAAACAAACAAACAAACAAATCTTAAAAAAAAAAACTGGTCGATCATACATACATAGAAAGAAAGAGACAGTTTATTTATTCAGTTCCCCCCCCCAAAAAAAAAGAAAAGAAAAAACTGATCGATCTAATGTATTAATCATATATTCATACGTAATAAATATCTATTATATATAAACATTATATATTATATAACGTAAATGCACATATATGTATAAATATTTGCATGTTTATGTACATTACACATATCATTTATATATGTAGATATAATTATATATTAATCATATTACATATCATATATAAATAAGCATACATAAAAATATAAATAAAATCGAAAATATATAAATAAATATATATAAATATATAAATATGTAAGTATGTATAAA
>NW_026843736.1:17500-20810 GCF_030254825.1 Meriones unguiculatus
ACCCGTCGGAGCCCCCCGCGAGACGGACACGCCCCCGGGCGCGACACACCGCGCCTATTTGGCCACGGCAAGAAACCGCGCCGGCGGGAACGGCGGGGGTCCGTGGGCGGGACGGGGCCTCGGCGGGCCCCCACACGCAACGGCAGCGAGGCGCAACGCCGGGGAAGAGCGGGATCGCCGACCCTCCCTCCGGGAGGAGTCCGGGAATAGACCGGGAGCGGGCGGGAGAGACCACCCCAACGGGGCGCGGCGGGAGATCTGGCGGCAGCCGAGCCTCGGCGAGAGCCGGAGGAACGGGGGGGACCCGTGAAAACGCCGACCGCGTCGCGGGAGAGACGGGAGGCGAGACGGGCGAGGTCGGCGAACGGCCTTAACCCGCGCGGGGGGGTTAACCGACGGGGGGAAGGGCGGAGAGACCACCACGGCAGAGGAGGGCCGCCGAGACCTCGGGGAGAGGAGGAAACATCGACCGGAGCCCCCGCCGCTACAGGGCGACGGGGCCGGAAGAGCCCCCAGACGCACCTCGGCCGGCGGACCCACCAAAGACGGGTAACTGCAGCCGCAAGCCCCTTCTCCCCTCGCGGGGGGCCGGACGCACGCGGGAGACCTCCCCCGGCGCCACACAACGTCCACACGCAGAACGCGGCCGCAGCCGCGGGGCCGGGACCGCCCTCCAACTGCTCCACCCGCACACGCCGAGCGGCCTCTCCCGGACCGCGCCGAACGCCCGAGGCGCGACCGCGCGTGCACGGGGCGACCCTCCCCCCGAGGGGGGCACGGGTCCCGGCCAGCACGGCCGCGGGGGTCGGCCCGGACACGAGGGAGCCGGCAGCGGCGGGCGGGGAGGGGGAACGACACGGCAAGGACGAGATGCCGGCGACGGCGGGGGCGACGACGGGAACGGGCCCCCTCACCCGAGCACGCACCGAGAGAGAGGCCGCCCCCGCCCTGGCGGCGACCGGCCGAACACCGGGGGGCGAAAACGGACGGGAATCACACCGCTCACACTCCGGGAGCGGTCCCGCCACACCCGCGGCGCCGAACCGAGTCGACCCCAGAAACGACGACGGCCCCCCCAACGGGGAGCCCCGGGGAGACGCAACGCGAGAGGCTGCCGAACGCCGACGCCACCGCCGCCGAGGGCCCCTCGAGCGGGAACGGGACCCCCCCGACGTCCGACGACGAGCCGGACGCGGCCGACCGCCGTCTCCAAAAGGCCGCCCCCGAGAGAGAGATCGATACACCGCCGAGACCCGGACGACCCCGGATCCCCCGGAGGGGGGAAAGGTCACCCGCGCTCCCCCAACCGTGGGAACGCTGCCGAGGAGGGGGGGCGAGCGGGACGACGCCCCGCCACACGAACAGACCACAACGCACGCACCACGCGCGGCAACGTCCAAGTCGCGGGAACGGCAAAGACGGGGACGCGCACGGGAGGGCCGCACGCGGCGGGCGGCCACGGGGTGGGGGCAGGGGAACAGGGACGGGTGGGACCGGGAGCCCACCACCGCCCTTCCGCTACCCGTCCCGCGGCGCCCCACGGGGATGGGATGGGGCAGACCGCGCGCGCGCGGGGGTGCACACGCGGCCCTTCCACCACCGCTACCGCCAACCTCCGCCACGAGAACCCAACACTCCGCGACGCCGGCATGACGCCGAGCTCTTGCCCCGCGTGATCCCTCCCCGGACTCGGAGCGAGGAGGCGCGGGCCGCGGTAGGCGAGAGAACAAAGCCCCCGGAAGAAGCCGGAGGCCAGGCCGAAGCTACGCGCACAGAAAGGCGGTCAGGGCGGGCAGCCGGCCGGAGGCCATTCGGGAGAAGCCCCACCGGAACACAGCACACGCCCTTTCTTCTCCCCGGATAGCTAGAGAAGGAACGCTTTCTCACCGAGGGCGGGGCATACCCAACCCGACCAAGCACCCCCGGCCGCGGCCAGCCGGAGAAACGACGTGCGTGCGGGCGTGACGCTCACACAACTCGACCTCCGTCGAGCAACGGGGGGAAGACACGCACGCGGGGGGTCTGCGTTATGGCCCGCCTCCCGGGACACGCCGAGGGCACACGGCACGCAACGACGCGGTGGACGCTCACCCGACGAGGGGCCCCCCCTCTCGGAAACGGGCACCCCAAGGAGCCTCTCACCGGCCTTTGGGTCATTACACTCGACCCCCCCTCCTCCTTCTCCTCTACCGTGTCTCCCGCACCAGCGGAGCGGGCACGGACCCACAAGAGGGACGGCAAACAACGGGAACAAGCCACGCACGCCGCAAGCAAGCAAAGCCGAGCACAGGAGGCGCCAGAGGGAACGGGAAACGCCACCGCCGCTCAGAAGCGGGCACCTCGAAGTCCTGGGACGCTCCAGGGGCACCGCGAGGATCGCAAAGAACGAGGCGCGCGCACACCGACCGGGAGCGGCACGCGACGCCGCAGATGAGCCACCCTCCCCCGGCCCGGGGAAGGGGGCTCAAGGGGCCACACGGGCAAAACGAACCCACACGGAGCCCCACGCACTGCAGCAACGAGTGCGCGGGCACGGGGCTCAGGCCGGGCAACCGCACCCTTGCCTTCCACACACCACCACGGGCGGGTGGGGAGGAGAGACGAAGGGCCCGCTGGCAGAACGAGAGGAGCGGGCGCCATTCACAATGAATGGCCATTCGCCATGAATGTCCGTCCCTCGCCTGGCGCGGCTTAGGCCCCGGCCCGAAGACGGCACGAGAGAACCACATCGATCAACCAGGAACGAGAGAGGGGTTGGAAACAAAGCGAAGCCGCCTTCGGGAAGGCAACGACCGAGGATCACACACGGGCAAAGCCAACAAGCGAGCGTACGTACGGGGGAAGAGCACGCACACCAGAGGTGGCCGGGGAAGCTGCCACCAAAAAAAAAAAAAAAAAAAAAAAAAAAAAGTGCACTCGGGAGGCACAGTGGCAGAGGAGACCGGGCCACAAACCAGCAGCACAGCCCACAGAGACTCGGGAACCCAGCGGGCAGATTTGGCAGAGGAAGAAAAAAAAAAAAAAAAAAAAATTAAAAAAAAAAAAAAAAAAAAAAAAGTGCACTCGGGAGGCACAGTGGCAGTGGGGAACGGGCCACAAATCGACATAGCCCACAAGAGATTCGGGAACTCTGCAGGGAGAGAAAAAAAAAAAAAAAAAAAAAAAAAAAAGCACCGAGGGGGGCCACACAAAAGCCATCAGTCCCCCTGGCCCACAGGCCCAGCCACTCCAAACGGTAAAGGGCGACGACAACCACGACAGCGGGAAAAGCCTGACACGCAAACACAGCAAACGGCAGCCAGTGACGAGT